>NW_025746051.1:0-83272 GCF_021184085.1 Oncorhynchus gorbuscha
ACGTTTATTGTTTTTGTTAGTTTATTCATGTCTAGTGTCTTTATTAAAGAACATGAATAACCACCACACTGCATTTTGGTCCGCCTCTACTTCACCACAGGAAAACCGTTACAGCCAGTGACAAAATCAAAATGTTATATTTTTTAAATTCAGGTTGTAACACAACAAAATGTGGAAAAAGTCACACAAGGGGTGTGAATACTTTATGAAGGCATTGTATATGGTGTCCCTAGATTTGTATTGAATTTTTCATTTAAGCAATAAGGCCCAAGGGTGTGTGGCTCTGGCCAATATACAACGGTTAAGGGCTGTTCTTAGGCACTAAGCAAAACAGAGGTGACTTATTGGTGTTACAAACTGGTTACTAATGTAATTAGAACAATAAAAATACATGTTCTGTCATACCTGTGGTATACGGTGTCATATACCATGGCTGTCAGCCAATCAGCATTTAGGGCTCGAACCACACAGTTTATAATATATATTATAGACTGGCATTCTCATTGATATAATCCAAATCAATCATGTGAAGCAAGTTCAGACAGGTAACCAGAGTGTTCGCATCAGCTGATATTGCACCAATTAGTTTCATCACTACCCTAATATGGCAGTCTATTTAGTTGGCCAGGTTCTGCACACACATTCTCTGATGGCTGCCATGCGCAAACTATGTGCCAGTTTCTTGGTGACATGCTGTTGCTGTAATATGCGTTACTCATCAGGATATATGATAAACAGAGTAGTAGCAGCATGTATGATGATTGTATGTGAGTAAGTATAAATGTGTGTGCATGTTATGTGTGTGTGTGTTGGAGTGTCAGTGTGTGTGTGTGTAGAGTCCTGTGAGTGTTCATAGAGGCAGTCCCAAAATGTTATGCAAGGGTCAACTCATATAGTCCGTGTAGCCATCTTGTTAGCTATTTAGCAGTCTTATGGCTTGGGGATAGAAGCTATCCTGTTGGTGTCAGACTTCATGCATCGGTACTGCTTGCTGTGTGGAAGTAGAGAGAAGAGTATGGTTTGGGTGGCTAATTTTCCTGATATAGATGTCCTGAATGGCAGGGAGCTCATCCCCAGTGATGTACTAGGCTGTTCGAAGCACCCTCTGTAGCGCCATGCCATCTATGGCGGTGCTGTTGGCATACCAAGCAGTGATGCAGCCAGTCAAGATGCTCTCAGTGGTGCAGCTGTAGAACTTTTGTTGAGTGTTCGAGGGCCCAGAGGGGGATGAGGCGCTGTCGGGCCTTCTTCACGACTGTGTGTGTGGACCATTATAAATCCTTAGTGACTTTGAAGTCCCCCTGCCCTCCGTATCCTGTAGTCCACGATCCGCTCCTTGGTCTTACTGATGCTGAGGGAGATGTTGTTGTCCTGACACCACACTGCAAGGTCTCTGACTTCCTCCCCATAGGCTGTACCATCGTTGCCAGTGATAAGGCCTACAAACGTTGTATCGCCAGCAAACTTGATGATTGTGTTGGAGTCATGCTGGGCCACACAGTCATGGGTGAAGAAAGAGTTCAGAAGGGGAATAAGCACACACTCCTGGGGGGCCCCTGTGTTGAGGGTCAGTTTGTCTGGTAGAGAGGCATTGTTGGGCAGATCACGGCTGGGTCTTCCTTTGTAAACCGTAATGGACTGTATTGTAGCACCTGCCATATGCGGCTGGCATCAGAACATGTGTAATATGATTCCAACTTTTCCTTGTTGAAGACTCAGTGGAGGTCATAGCGGGACTTCTTGTACTTGTTCATGTCCTCAGCCGTAGCCTCAGGATTGCCTGCAATAGCACAGTGTGCGGTAGCCCTCTCCTTTAGCTTAGCACCAACCTTGTTGTTAATCCAGGGCTTTTGATTGGGGAAGCAGCGACTCTTCACTTTGGACCAAGTCACCGATGCCTTTTCTAATGAAGCCAGTGACCGAGGTGATTAGCTCGTCAATGTAATCAGCGTAGTCTCTGAACATATTCAACGTTATAACGTTTTGGTTGAAATGACATGGAAACCACATGGATTCAAACAGTTTTTGCCCAGTGGGCAGCCACCTGTTTGGCTCTGCTTTTGTTTCAGTCAGGGGAATTGCCATAGCTATATAGCACTCACTGCCTGTAGTGCTCCCTAGTGGTGCAGTGGTCTAAGACACTGCATCTCAGTGCTAGAGGCCTCACTACAGACCCTGGGTCCTGGGCTGTATCACAACCGGCCATGATCGGGAGTCCCATAGGGCAGTGCACAATTGGCCCAGCGGGTCCAGGTTAGGGGAGGGTTTGGCCCGGGGTAGGCCGTCATTGTAAAAATAGGAATTTGTTCTTAACTGACTTGCCTAGTTAAATAATACAAAATTAAGTGTATTATGATGGTAATGATTTAGCTTTGCTCTGGCAGTGAGCTAGCTACCCGGAAGCTGCAGAGCCTACTGCCAAGACATAATGTATTCTCATTTACGTTTTAAAATAGTTAAACAAATATGTGCCATTTTCTGTCTGAATTGATATGATAGAAAATATACCACGGAGCAGGAGCTGAAATGTACCATTTCCCTACCCTTTTGTTGCCAAGAATTTGACGGAGATGAGTCATACATTTAATACAAAGTTAGGTATATTATGCAACTGCATAGGTTACATGGCTACAACCTCTCCTGTTTGTTTTTTCAGGGGGATTAGCGGCCTACAATATGGGACTGGATATTGCCCACTCATATGAGAACACCACTGGGGGGGGACTACTCAACGGGTGTTCTTGCCAGAGCTCTCAATGGTTATTAAAGTCAACTCAGTGGTTGCCTAGCGGTCTTTGATTCAGACCATTGTGAAAAATATCCTATTATATATCCTATCCTAATATTTTATTGACGTTTTGAGAATACATTTTTACAAAAGTGAAGCCGCTCCTAATACCCCAGACCAAAACAATTTAAATAAACAACCCCCCCCCATCCTGTTTGTTCCCATCAAACCATTTAATGTGACACAAAGAATAAAAAAACAATAGTAACAACAAAAACAAGCAAACAAGACACACATTCAGCAGGTCCTTGTTGGGACAGGTTGACACGACAGGAGCGAAAATGTAGACAGGACACCATTTAATAACAAATTGAACATGTGTATTTGGGGGAAGTCACCTATGGTGAAAAGATTGTTGCAGGGGATAAATCTTATTTTTTTTAAACCTGATTAGATACAAAAGTAAATAAATAAAATAATAATACAATAAATATATTTGCTAAAAAATAAATAGCAATAGCGACTTGAGTGATAGAGGAAACATTAGGGAGAGTTCTGCTCAGCGGTATCTGCAAGGACTTGAGGAGTTGAGGGGTCCAGTTTTCGATGAAGGATTTCATTTAGTCTTTGGTGGATGCTGTAATTCTTTCCATTGTGATGTGGTCCGTGAGAAGATTGAGCGATTGACAAACAGACAGCTGGTATCACTTTTTCCAGTTGAGTAATCCTGTTTTCTTGGTAATATTTAAAGCGATTTAAAATGAACCGATGATGTTTGGGTGGTAGGTCTGATGACCCAAAAGGGTGGACAGTTTGTGTATGTGGAACGGCCGTTGTTGGTGGAAGAAGAGGAGGACCAAAGCGCAGCGTGGTAAGTGTCCATATTGATCATTTATTATCATGTGAACACTAAACAAAATAACAAAGGCGAATGAACGAAACGAAACAGTCCTGCCTGGTGTAGACAGGAAACAATCACCCACGAAACACAAGTGGGAAAAGGCTACCTAAGTATGATTCTCAATCAGAGACAACTAACGACACCTGCCTCTGAGAACCATACCAGGCCAAACGCAAAACACAACATAGAAAAAGGAACATAGACAACCCACCCCAACTCACGCCCTGACCATACTAAAACAAAGACATAACAAAAGAACTAATGGTCAGAACGTGACAGTATGGTTTCTTTCCAGAATTGTAGGGTGGGTTGACAGAGCCATGTGGTGTGAAAGTTGTTGTTTGGAGTGGTGTTCATTCATTTTGATACATTCATCTGCTGTTTCTCAATCCTGGTCTTAGGGACCCAAAGGGTTTTTGCCCTAGCACTAACATGCTTGATTCAACTCATCAAACCGTTAGTTGGGAAACACTACATATATCCAACATTCTAGTTCACATGACTTTCAAATCCAATGTAGAGGAAATGTGCACATTTTTTCCTCCGCTAATTATTTGTGCTCCTTGCAAGTGTCTTGCGCCATCACTGTGTGTGCTTGAAATAACATGACTACAATCTTGTGTTCTTGTGTTCTTGACCACTTTTAAAATAAGTATGTAAGGATATCTGGTGTCAACCCCAATCATGTAATGTATTCACACACACACACACAGTTTCCTGTCATAATAACATCTTACAAAACACATACTTACTTCTCAGTTTGGTAACACATTTATTTGTCAAAAAGTAGAGTTGCTGATTTCTACCATACAAAAAAGCATTAGCGGTAAGAACACCCCATTTCATGGATCTGTGATTGAATCTCTTGAATTTAAATCTGTACACGTAATGTAGTTTAATCTGTGATTAATAAAAGGTGTTAAGATAGAGGAGGTTCCCCTGTGCCGTTACTTTTTGGGGTTGTGATCCACCCCGTCCTCATCCACCCAGATCTCTCCGGTCTTGGCGAACTTGACCTCTTTATTGACAGTGAGGATGTAGGACTTGGGCTGACCCTGTGCATACTCTGCCAGGAGGTTGTTCAGCCCATTCAGTGGGGATTCCTTAGGGCAACTATGTGAATTGTCACATTCTACTTGGAAGCCAGTGACATAGATGTTATGTGGGAGAATGCTCTTCTTAAAGGTGCCTTCCAGAATGAGGATGGAGTCGCCCTTCTTGAGATGACTCCCCTCGATGAGGTCACTGAGAGCCATCTTCTCTGACTTGTAGTAGAGACGCACTTTGCCACCTGTTGCGTTGGCTATATTACAACCTAAGAGAACAAGAGAATGAAACAGAAAGAGAGGGATAGATAGAGAGAGATGGTCAAAGAGCGAGAGAGAGAGATGGTCAATACTGGACAGTGCTGAAAGAAATGTGGTTGTCAATATTAGGTGTTGCTAGGAACACTGCTGAGAGCAACAGAGTCACACACTTGTTCACCTTTTGGAAAATACTAAAATGTAAATGTTTAGAATTGTTCAGACAGATAATGACAATATTCCATACCAAGAAGGCCTCCAAGTCAGGTGACTTCTCAGGTGACCATGAAATGAAAATCAGGTCACCTGTCAACCTGACCCTATAACTATGTCTGCCAAGCACACTAAACATTTCTTGGTTTGCCAGCCTTCGCCTGACTTCACTAGTATGCGTTCAGGGTGAACGTGAGTGTTATCTGCGCTACATTCATTGTTTAACCCCTAGTTCAACTTACCAACTTTTGATGTGTTGTATGTTTGGACTCCTTCATTAGCATTGTTGTTCTGTTGATGTAAACTCTTATGCCTCTTTTCTTTGTCTTTTCACAGAAACCATACTCAATCATACTCTTTCAAGTAGTCTTTATTCATGTGTTTGCCCTCTGTGCTGGGACACTTTTTGTGCTACAATAAATGGTTAAATGTTCTCTGGAGTCCTTGTCCTGTGGTGTATTAATTATGGAAAACCGTTTAAGAACCAAAATGGGGCAAAATGAGAGTTTCTATTGGACAAATTCAGGTAGGCTCCTCCCTGTTTCGTTCTGTTTGCTTCTGTTTTAATAAACGTTTTGCAACAGAATCGGCGGAATGGATACTGGTCACTAACCGGAGCCCAATTGGCAGTTAACAAACAATCCACCCGCTACTGCCTTTAGTCAAAAGTACACTATAAACTCACTAGCATAGTCTTACAAGCCATTTTAAAACAAGTTTTCTGCAATTCTACAGTTTGACATGACTTATTATGCCTCTCTTGAGGGGTACTATGAAAATGCAGTATAAGTGGAAGGGACATTTTTTAACTTCCTGCATTTCAACACATTTTGCCATGGGGAAGAGAAATGTGCAGTTTTACGCTTTTCTACACATTGTCATGAGTCTGAGAGAATTAGGCAGTTTTAAAACTAATTTCCTGCATTTCTACACTTTTCCATGGGGTAGAGATGAGGTTTTATAGCTCTTGTCCTGCTATTCTTCACAGTTTGCCATGATGAGAAATGTAGCAGATTTCAAGCTAATTTCCTGCTACTCTACAAATGTTGCCATGAGGCTGAGAGAAAATGATGCAGTTGTAAAGTAACTGTCCAGTGAAAATCTCACTTAAGTTCATATTCGTGGCGAAAGCATAAATTAGAGAAAAAAAACACTTAAACCTCACACTTGTATCTCAAACAGACCTGTTTCACAAATGCTTGCTATTTCGTCCAAGGATGTCGTCCCCCTGGCCAATCAGCAGTCTACTCAAATCAAATTGTATTTGTCACATACACATGGTTAGCAGATGTTAAATGCGAGTGTAGCGAAATGCTTGTGCTTCTAGTTCCGACAATGCAGTGATAACCAACAAGTAATCTAACTAACAATTCCAAAACTACTGTCTTATACACAGTGTAAGGGGATAAGGAACATGTACATAAGGATATATGAATGAGTGATGGTACAGAGCAGCATACAGTAGATGGTATCGAGTACAGTATATACATATGAGATGAGTGTGTAGACAAAGTAAACAAAGTGGCATAGTTAAAGTGGCTAGTGATACATGTGTTACATAAGGATGCAACAACAACAAAAAATATCTAGTTAACAGAAGAAAGGAAGACAAAATAAGGACAAAAGAAGGACAGAAGAAAAAGGAAAAGAAAGAGGACAACAAAGTGAAACAGTCAGCACTTCTATTGCAACTTCGTATTTCGTCGTCCTAACGTAGTCTACACTGCTATCTGCCCAGCAGCTAGCCAGCTAGCATACGTCCACCGTCTACCGAATAGCAGCACTGTAGAAACTATTACACTCAACTGAACGACTTGATTAGTGTAGTGTTAGCTAGCTACATAGTTGTCTTTGCTGTCTTCGTATCCAAGATAATTGTGTAGTTTAGAGCGTGTAGTCTTAGAGTGATTATCTTAATTTACCGAGGTTAGCTAGCCAGCTATTTGTCGTCCTTAACGTAGGAGACACTGCTAGCTAGCCAACAGCTAGCCAACGTCTACTGAATAGAACTTCCGCACTCAACAACCCGGTCGCATTCCGCTTCGCTCCACAGGTAGTATCACATTTTTCATTTCATTTCATTACAGCACAACGGTTTGATTTGTTTGATCGTAGCTAGCTACATAGCTAGCTACATAGCCGTCTGTGTATCAAAGATAATTGTGTAGTCTAGAGCGATTTTCTAGGTTAGCTAGCCAGCTATTGTCGTTCTTTTAACGCAACGTAACGTAATCAACACTGCTAGCTAGCCAGCTAGCCCCGAATAGCAGCACTGTAGAAACTATTACACTCAACGGAACGACTTGATTAGTGTAGTGTCAACAACGCAGCCACTGCCAGCTAGCCTACAAAGTCAACAACGCAGCCACTGCCAGCTAGTCTACTTCAGCAGTACTGTATCATTTTAATCATTTTAGTCAATAAGATTCTTGCTACGTAAGCTTAACTTTCTGAACATTTGAGACGTGTAGTCCACTTGTCATTCCAATCTCCTTGCATTAGCGTAGCCTCTTCTGTAGCCTGTCAACTATGTGTCTGTCTATCCCTGTTCTCTCCTCTCTGCACAGACCATACAAACGCTCCACACCGCGTGGCCGCTGCCACCCTAATCTGGTGGTCCCAGCGCGCACGACCCACGTGGAGTTCCAGGTCTCCGGTAGCCTCTGGAACTGCCGATCTGCAGCCAACAAGGCAGAGTTCATCTCAGCCTATGCCTCCCTCCAGTCCCTCGACTTCTTGGCACTGACAGAAACATGGATCACCACAGATAACACTGCTACTCCTACTGCTCTCTCTTCGTCCGCCCACGTGTTCTCGCACACCCCGAGAGCTTCTGGTCAGCGGGGTGGTGGCATCGGGATCCTTATCTCTCCCAAGTGGTCATTCTCTCTTTCTCCCCTTACCCATCTGTCTATCGCCTCCTTTGAATTTCATGCTGTCACAGTTACCAGCCCTTTCAAGCTTAACATCCTTATCATTTATCGCCCCCCAGGTCCCCTCGGAGAGTTCATCAATGAGCTTGATGCCTTGATAAGTTCCTTTCCTGAGGACGGCTCACCTCTCACAGTTCTGGGCGACTTTAACCTCCCCACGTCTACCTTTGACTCATTCCTCTCTGCCTCCTTCTTTCCACTCCTCTCCTCTTTTGACCTCACCCTCTCACCTTCCCCCCCTACTTACAAGGCAGGCAATACGCTCGACCTCATCTTTACTAGATGCTGTTTTTCCACTAACCTCATTGCAACTCCCCTCCAAGTCTCCGACCACTACCTTGTATCCTTTTCCCTCTCGCTCTCATCCAACACTTCCCACACTGCCCCTATTCGGATGGTATCGTGCCGTCCCAACCTTCGCTCTCTCTCCCCCGCTACTCTCTCCTCTTCCATCCTATCATCTCTTCCCTCCGCTCAAACCTTCTCCAACCTATCTCCTGATTCTGCCTCCTCAACCCTCCTCTCCTCCCTTTCTGCATCCTTTGACTCTCTATGTCCCCTATCTTCCAGGCCGGCTCGGTCCTCCCCTCCCGCTCCGTGGCTTGACGACTCATTGCGAGCTCACAGAACAGGGCTCCGGGCAGCCGAGCGGAAATGGAGGAAAACTCGCCTCCCTGCGGACCTGGCATCCTTTCACTCCCTCCTCTCTACATTTTCCTCCTCTGTCTCTGCTGCTAAAGCCACTTTCTACCACTCTAAATTCCAAGCATCTGCCTCTAACCCTAGGAAGCTCTTTGCCACCTTCTCCTCCCTCCTGAATCCTCCCCCCCCCTCCTCCTCTCTGCAGATGACTTCGTCAACCATTTTGAAAAGAAGGTCGACGACATCCGATCCTCGTTTGCTAAGTCAAACGACACCGCTGGTTCTGCTCACACTGCCCTACCCTGTGCTCTGACCTCTTTCTCCCCTCTCTCTCCAGATGAAATCTCGCGTCTTGTGACGGCCGGCCGCCCAACAACCTGCCCGCTCGACCCTATCCCCTCCTCTCTTCTCCAGACCATTTCCGGAGACCTTCTCCCTTACCTCACCTCGCTCATCAACTTATCCCTGACCGCTGGCTACGTCCCTTCCGTCTTCAAGAGAGCGAGAGTTGCACCCCTTCTGAAAAAACCTACACTCGATCCCTCCGATGTCAACAACTACAGACCAGTATCCCTTCTTTCTTTTCTCTCCAAAACTCTTGAACGTGCCGTCCTTGGTCAGCTCTCCCGCTATCTCTCTCAGAATGACCTTCTTGATCCAAATCAGTCAGGTTTCAAGACTAGTCATTCAACTGAGACTGCTCTTCTCTGTATCACGGAGGCGCTTCGCACCGCTAAAGCTAACTCTCTCTCCTCTGCTCTCATCCTTCTAGACCTATCGGCTGCCTTCGATACTGTGAACCATCAGATCCTCCTCTCCACCCTCTCCGAGTTGGGCATCTCCGGCGCGGCCCACGCTTGGATTGCGTCCTACCTGACAGGTCGTTCCTACCAGGTGGCGTGGCGAGAATCTGTCTCCTCACCACGCCCTCTCACCACTGGTGTCCCCCAGGGCTCTGTTCTAGGCCCTCTCCTATTCTCGCTATACACCAAGTCACTTGGCTCTGTCATAACCTCACATGGTCTCTCCTATCATTGCTATGCAGACGACACACAATTAATCTTCTCCTTTCCCCCTTCTGATGACCAGGTGGCGAATCGCATCTCTGCATGTCTGGCAGACATATCAGTGTGGATGACGGATCACCACCTCAAGCTGAACTTCGGCAAGACGGAGCTGCTCTTCCTCCCGGGAAGGACTGCCCGTTCCATGATCTCGCCATCACGGTTGACAACTCCATTGTGTCCTCCTCCCAGAGCGCTAAGAACCTTGGCGTGATCCTGGACAACACCCTGTCGTTCTCAACTAACATCAAGGCGGTGGCCCGTTCCTGTAGGTTCATGCTCTACAACATCCGCAGAGTACGACCCTGCCTCACACAGGAAGCGGCGCAGGTCCTAATCCAGGCACTTGTCATCTCCCGTCTGGATTACTGCAACTCGCTGTTGGCTGGGCTCCCTGCCTGTGCCATTAAACCCCTACAACTCATCCAGAACGCCGCAGCCCGTCTAGTGTTCAACCTTCCCAAGTTCTCTCACGTCACCCCGCTCCTCCGCTCTCTCCACTGGCTTCCAGTTGAAGCTCGCATCCGCTACAAGACCATGGTGCTTGCCTACGGAGCTGTGAGGGGAACGGCACCTCAGTACCTCCAGGCTCTGATCAGGCCCTACACCCAAATAAGGGCACTGCGTTCATCCACCTCTGGCCTGCTCGCCTCCCTACCACTGAGGAAGTACAGTTCCCGCTCAGCCCAGTCAAAACTGTTCGCTGCTCTGGCTCCCCAATGGTGGAACAAACTCCCTCACGACGCCAGGACAGCGGAGTCAATCACCACCTTCCGGAGACACCTGAAACCCCACCTCTTTAAGGAATACCTAGGATAGGATAAAGTAATCCTTCTCACCCCCCCCCCCTTAAAATATTTAGATGCACTATTGTAAAGTGGCTGTTCCACTGGATGTCATAAGGTGAATGCACCAATTTGTAAGTCGCTCTGGATAAGAGCGTCTGCTAAATGACATAAATGTAAATGTAAATGATGCAGTCGATGATGTAGAGTACAGTATATACATATGCATATGAGATGAATAATGTAGGTTAAGTAACATTATATAAGGTAGCATAGTTTAAAGTGGCTAGTGATATATTTACATCATTTCCCATCAATTCCCATTATTAAAATGGCTGGAGTTGGGTCAGTGTCAATGACAGTGTGTTGGCAGCAGCCACTCAATGTTAGTGGTGGCTATTTAACAGTCTGATGGCCTTGAGATAGAAGCTGTTTTTCAGTCTCTCGGTCCCAGCTTTGATGCACCTGTACTGACCTCGCCTTCTGGATGATAGCGGGGTGAACAGGCAGTGGTTCGGGTGGTTGATGTCCTTGATGATCTTTATGGCCTTCCTGTAACAACGGGTGGTGTAGGTGTCCTGGAGGGCAGGTAGTTTGCCCCCGGTGATGCGTTGTGCAGTCCTCACTACCCTCTGGAGAGCCTTACGGTTGAGGGCGGAGCAGTTGCCGTACCAGGCGGTGATACAGCCCACCAGGATGCTCTCGATTGTGCATCTGTAGAAGTTTGTGAGTGCATTTGGTGACAAGCCAAATTTCTTCAGCCTCCTGAGGTTGAATAGGCGCTGCTGCGCCTTCTTCACGACGCTGTCAGTGTGAGTGGACCAATTCAGTTTGTCTGTGATGTGTATGCCGAGGAACTTAAAACTAGCTACCCTCTCCACTACTGTTCCATCGATGTGAATAGGGGGGTGTTCCCTCTGCTGTTTCCTGAAGTCCACAATCATCTCCTTAGTTTTGTTGACGTTGAGTGTGAGGTTATTTTCCTGACACCACACTCCGAGGGCCCTCACCTCCTCCCTGTAGGCCGTCTCGTCGTTGTTGGTAATCAAGCCTACCACTGTTGTGTCGTCCGCAAACTTGATGATTGAGTTGGAGGCGTGCGTGGCCACGCAGTCGTGGGTGAACAGGGAGTACAGGAGAGGGCTCAGAACGCACCCTTGTGGGGCCCCCGTGTTGAGGATCAGCGGGGAGGAGATGTTGTTGCCTACCCTCACCACCTGGGGGCGGCCCGTCAGGAAGTCCAGTACCCAGTTGCACAGGGCGGGGTCGAGACCCAGGGTCTCGAGCTTGATGACGAGCTTGGAGGGTACTATGGTGTTGAATGCCGAGCTGTAGTCGATGAACAGCATTCTCACATAGGTATTCCTCTTGTCCAGGTGTGTTAGGGCAGTGTGCAGTGTGGTTGAGATTGCATCGTCTGTGGATCTATTTGGGCGGTAAGCAAATTGGAGTGGGTCTAGGGTGTCAGGTAGGGTGGAGGTGATATGGTCCTTGACTAGTCTCTCAAAGCACTTCATGATGACGGAATTGAGTGCTACAGGGCGGTAGTCGTTTAGCTCAGTTACCTTAGCTTTCTTGGGAACAGGAACAATGGTGGCCCTCTTGAAGCACGTGGGAACAGCAGACTGGTATAGGGATTGATTGAATATGTCCGTAAACACACCGGCCAGCTGGTCTGCGCATGCTCTGAGGGCGCGGCTGGGGATGCCGTCTGGGCCTGCAGCCTTGCGAGGGTTAACACGTTTAAATGTCTTACTCACCTCGGCTGCAGTGAAGGAGAGACCGCATGTTTCCGTTGCAGGCCGTGTCAGTGGCACTGTATTGTCCTCAAAGCGGGCAAAAAAGTTATTTAGTCTGCCTGGGAGCAAGACATCCTGGTCCGTGACTGGGCTGGATTTCATCTTGTAGTCTGTGATTGACTGTAGACCCTGCCACATGCCTCTTGTGTCTGAGCCATTGAATTGAGATTCCACTTTGTCTCTGTACTGACGCTTAGCTTGTTTAATAGCCTTGCGGAGGGAATAGCTGCACTGTTTGTATTCAGTCATGTTGCCAGACACCTTGCCCTGATTAAAAGCAGTGGTTCGCGCTTTCAGTTTCACGCGAATGCTGCCATCAATCCACGGTTTCTGGTTAGGGAATACTCGCACAAATATTTAATGACCAGTATACGCCCACACCATTCCAACATGTTTAATTAAATATTTTTGGAAGGTAAACTATTTCTCACCTATTGTAATTCATTATAGGTAATATTTCATAGAAATCTGAAAACACTGGTCAAAAAGTGTTTGTTGGGGGGGGGGGGCAACCCCAACAATAATTTATTGGTGGGGAATAATCAACTTGTTCTGAATATTGAGGGGGACATGGAATCCCATGTGGGATGGGCCACAGGCTAAGTGGCAACACATGTATTCATATACAGAGTCCCTGCTCCAGTTGGACTGGGTTACATACCTTGCGCATCGCTGTTGACGTTGATTGAACCACTAGCTCCCATTGCTGCCAGAGAGAGGGGGAAGAGAGGCGAGAAAGTAAATCTCCAAATGTAAATGGCTGATTGATTTAAATTCTTGAATTTGAATAAATGGTAAACTACTATACACAGCACCACCATCAGGATGCTACACGACAGACAGTACCTATAACAAGTATTCACACCCCTTTAACTTTGTGTGTTAAACGACAACTAAAATGGATTTAATTTGGGATTTTGTCACTGATCTACACAAAATACTCCATAATGTCAGTGATTTAAAAGAATTAATACAAAAATGTGTTCTTCTGATGTATTAAAATGTATTTAAAATCCAATAATAGGTTGCATTGACTCGCTCTGTGCAATAATTGTGCTTAACATGATTTTTTGGGGGACTGATCCATCTCTGCACTGTACCCTATACATGTTAAATCAAATTTTATTAGTCACATGTGCCAAATACAACAGGTGTGGACCTCACAGTGAAATGCCTACTTACAAGACCTTAACCAAAAATGCGGTTTAAAAAATATGAACAAGAAATAAAAGGAACAAGCAATTAAAGAGCAGCAGTAAAATAACAATAGCGAGACGATATACAGGGGGTACCGGTACAGAGTCAATGGTGGGGGTGGGGGGGGGGGTGAGCAATGCAAATAGTCTGGGTAGCCATTTGATTCGATGTTCATTAGACATACACCATATCTATAAGTTCCCTCAGTTGGCCCTGCTCAGGTCATGCCACCATGCCTGTGTTTAGACAAGCAGCCCAATTGTGATCTTTTTTTCACTAATTGTTCTCTTGACCAATCAGATCAGTTCTGAAAAAGATCTGATGTGGTTGGTCAAAATACCAATTAGTGGAAACAAATACCAGAATTGAGCTGCCTGTGTAAACGCAGCCTATGGAGCTTTTCTCGTAAACAGCCGGCTCTCTCTGTAGTAATTAAGCCTGGGGACGAGATTACCATGAGGCCAATAGTGATTTTAAAACCTAAACCTAAAGGCATGTATTTTAAATAATGTATTTACCTGTGTCTGGGTGTTCTTCCTTGGTGCAGTGGAGGGTCTGAAGGTTGTAGTAATCAGGTGTTCTAGTGCAGAGTGGAGAGATGGCTCTGCTTTTATAGGGTAGATCTTAGAGGGAGGGAGGGAGGGTCGGTGGGGGGTTCTCAGCCCAATCTAGGTAAAAGTTTATGTGCCGGAGAACTGAAGAGAAGGATTCAGTTTGAGAACTGACGTGGGCGTCACAAGAGCTGTATATTTAGATGTCAAACCCTAAAACGTATTTTATCTCAAAGTACCATTCCTTGAACTACCCCTGACAAGTAAATCACAGACAATCAAGGGAGTTTGATCACCTAAAATAATAAAACGATGATCAGACTAAGAATTAAAACATTTGCTGGGGTCAGCTTTGACCATGTAAGAGTCTCTGAGTTGCTATCTGTGTGGAGTTGTTCTCTTGCTTATTAAAACTGATCTCAGATCAGCTGGTATCAGGGTCTTAGCCTGAAGGTATATGCGCTATCTCAGGTCCAGTTTGCGCTGGAAGCCGTAGAGGCGGCAGTGGTAGGGCTGGTTGCCACTGTGCTGACGGCTGTGGGTGATGTGGTTGGAGCTCTTTGCCACACACCAGGCACACATGGGGCTTCTCACCTGGGATAGGAGGGCAGAGGGGACATACTGTATTAAAGGGGAAGTTTATTATTTTATAATGTAATGTTAGATGTTGTTCCTCACCCTGAAAGTAGTCTATGAGCCAGGAAAAACTAACACATGTTTAAGTTTCTTTAAACAGCCACTACAAACTTCAGCTAACTTCATCCAAATCAATGGGAGTGGCTGTTTAAAAAAAAAAAATCTATATATTCCCACATATTCCGGCACGTAGCCACTTCATTTTTAACAGGCATCACATGCCCCTACCACTCCCATAGTTTTTTTGTTCTTTTATTTTAAATAGTTAATCATTTTCTAACGTGATCATGATAAAGTCAATATCCCTATGTCCATAGAATACATATTGACTCACCTGTTTGAATGAAGGTGTGTATTTTTTCCATATCAGATTTCTGGCAATCTTTTGCCACAGTATTGACAGGGGTAGGGCCGCATGTCAGAGTGGATTAGCAGGTGAGTGGACAGGGTGGAGAAGCGCTTGAACACTTTCCCATACACCTTACAGCCAAACGTACGCTCCTGAAACACATGAGCACAAAGCATATAGGCCATATATTTTGTGGAACATTTTATTTATTGGGTTGTCACATTCATTTCTAATCACAGTTTCATATGAAGTTAAATGAATCCTTTTTTTACAAATACACAAAAACAAACTAATATAGGTCATAAAGCGTAGACCCCTCAAACTCAACTCTGGACTTCAAAACCAGTTCCACACTATTTCTTCTTTGTTCCCCTCCAATCAGTGACTGATTTAGACCTGAGACACCAGGTGTGAGGGATTAATTATTTGGTTGAACAGAAAACCAGCATGCCTCAGACCTTGTAGGGTAAGAGTTCAATAACCTTGGTATAGGCCATCTAGTCATGTATAGGGTCTGCTTGTGGTGTGTTTTCCTGTATATAGTTTATAACTGGCATCAAAACTTAATAAACAGTCCTGGTGATAATACACAATATCACATATTTCATTAACTGTATCTACTTTGAACCAAGGTTGTGGTCAAAACCATTTCGATGACCGAATTAAAATGGAATTCACCCGAACCCTGCTTTAACATGCACAGTTATGAATAGAACTATTGTTCCCTGAAGGAGGGAATGAGGTCCGTGGAGGCTGCAGAGGGGGAATGGCTCGTAATAATGGCGGGAAGGGTGCAAATGGAATGGCATGAAATATCTGGAAACCATGTGTTTCATGTATTTGATACCATTCTACTGATTCCGCTCCCATCATTACCACGAGCCCGTTCTCCCTAATTAAGGTGCCACCAACCTCCTGTAAATTAGGTATACCATACCTCATTTATGGTATATTATGGTATATAATTTTGACCAATCAGATTCACCTGAAGAAAGCACGCCCAACCTGGCCAATGGATGCCAAACCCGCCCTCATAAGCCCGCCTTCCTGGCTAAAATACCGGGGCTCGTATTCATTTCCTCAATTTAGTACCACTCTTCAGCGACGGAGAGGGCCAAAATAATTTATACCTCGTTCCCTCCTTCATGGAACAGTAGTTATGAATATAACTGTACGTTCCCTTTCAGTCTGTCACTCGGTATAACATAATATGGGGACATACAATCACACCCCAAGCCGGCTCAGAGGGTACCAAACTAGGAGGCCCCAACCTCCAAAAAAGGGGTTTCAAAAGCCACCTTTCCCCCTAATACATACCCGAGAAACCTGAACTGTCAGAGTCAGGGAACCAGAACCCGGCTGCAACTTGGCTATGCGCACTGACATGCTGCCACTGCAGCCCAAGTCCATAGATCCCATGGTTCCAAGAATACTTACCATGCGAGCCTGAAATGTCAGAACTCGTACAAGGAAGTGCAAGTCCAAAACAACAGAACACCTGTTGTGACTTGATAAAGTGCACGTGTGCTGCATAGCATCAATCAGAGTGGATGAACCACAGCAGCCAGAGGCTCAAACCCACAAAAACCTTCAAACGCCTGCCACTTACATGTTTAAACCTTCTCGTAGAGGGTGCATGTGCCACCTGTATAGTCAATTACGTTCAAGGATAAATCCCTGGCTGGGGAAATTCAACCTTTCAGAGGCCAAACCCACAGATCCCATATCTGTGGCTGTGGATGCCAAACTCTTCCTTGCACCTGGGACAATAGCTCAGGCGACATGGAACCTTCCACGGGTATCCTCCCAACAGGCAGATGATCTCTGGGAACCATGGTTGTCTGGGCCAACTGGGAGCCACCACTGATACGCCAAAGCATCAGTTCCCACCGGAGTGCCCTGATACCTCCTTGTGAAGAATACAACAATGTGCAAGTTCTACGACGGTCCTGCTGAACCGGACCCATATCTGGGCAAAAACCGAAGGGTACAGTCTCTACTATGTAGAGAGGTCCCTCCTGGAAAGTAGATCCGCGTCCACATTGAGAGATCCAGGAAGATACGTCACCCTGAGCGACTGGAAATGCGCAATGCTCCATACAAGCAGATAACGGGCCAGGTTTAGGAGAGACAGACCACGCCCCCCCCCCCCCTGCCTGTTGATGTACGCCACCGCTGTCCTTTTGTCAGACCGAACCAACATATGCTGGCCCTCAAACATCAGAAGGAAACGCCTCAGCACTAGCAAACAGTCAGTAGCTCTGGGTAATTGATATGCAGCGCCCTTTGAGCTATTGACCAAATCCCTCTGTTCCGAGTAGCCAACACACAGTGCTCCCCATCCCGTTAAGGATGTGTCTGTCGTGATCACCCGGCCCATGAACACTACCCGGCCCATGAGAACGCTCTGCTACACTAGTCATGGGTCCCTCCAAAGAGTCAACGCCCTTAGGCACGACAAGGATACTTTGAGCAACCGATGGCAATGGCGAGATGCATCCAGACGCGTAGCAATCACCCAGCGCTGAAACAGACGCATCAACATAAGTCCCAGAGGAACCACTATCAG
Organism: Oncorhynchus gorbuscha; assembly: GCF_021184085.1. Lineage (NCBI taxonomy): Eukaryota > Metazoa > Chordata > Actinopteri > Salmoniformes > Salmonidae > Oncorhynchus > Oncorhynchus gorbuscha. Next base: position 17,672 of record NW_025746051.1, read on the forward strand.
AGATCATCAGACCCAATAACCGCAGGCTTAAGCGAAAAGGCACAGGGTTCCCCAGCTGATACCGTGCCAGACAGAGACGGAATGCAACCCTCTTTTGGGACAAAAACAATGGATTTCGAACCGAATCCAGAACGAGACCCAGAAACTGAATAAGCAGAGTCAAACAACTTTTCTTGTGATTCACTATGAGCCCCAGAGAATGAATATGGGAAACCAGCATGGCAGTGTGGAGCTCCACCTGTTCCCACGACTCCAGTACGACCAACCAATCTTCCAGATAGGCCAATACTCTGATCCCCTTGCACCACACCGGTACCAAAGCCGCCTCCACCACCATAGAAAAGGTGAGGGGCGATAGGGAGAGCCCTAAAGGCAGGCGAAGAAACCTGTAGGCCACACCCTCGAATGAAACATTCTAAACTTTCTGTGGGGAGGAAATATAGATTCATTAAAATAAGCATTCCTTCACATCTATGGGCATGAACCAATCGCTGGGAAGCACCGACTGCAATAGCCCGAGAAGAGTGAGCATTTTGATCTTACAAACCTTGAGGTGCTTGTTTAAAACAAGCAAGTCCACAATGAGGCTCAATGTTACATCGCTCTTGGGAACTAAGCAGTACTGGCTGTACCAATCGCTCTGTACTTCTGGCACGGGGACCAACCGAATTGCCTGCCTTTGAAGAGGAGAGGAAGGCTGCGTTTCAAACTCAAAACACCCTCCTCCACTTACCCTCACCTTATGCCCTTGGGGGAATCCCCACGGCCATCTTTGTCATCGGTCCAAATGATTAGCCAAGCAAGGGAAGTTCGCAATGTAAGCCCCTCAGCCCTTGACTTGAATCGAGTTTGCGAGTGTATAATTATGTTCACTTCGGGGGCTGAAATGCCCCATAATTCAATTTGCGATGATTGTACTTTCGCTAAGACTTAACACCTCAACGTCAATATGAAGTCAACATACAAGCGTAAGTTAAAACAAATGTAAATAAGTTAGAAATTGTGCTACTAATGCACATGACGGCGCAAACACATCTAGTAAAAGTGATGTTTTTGTTTGGTTAGCTTTTGGAAACTGTATAAATAAAACATTTTCCTTCTTCAGAAGTTCCAGCTAGGCAGGCTAACGTTAGTTAGCTAATTAATTTGCTATCATGCAGTAAGCGTGTATTAATAATTATATTGTTAATATAAGTAGACATGCAATTTTAATTGACTGTCGCGCATATAAAAACACCCACAAGCTACTGATGGCTGAAAACACAATCGTCGCGGGACGAACGAGTGACGAATTTCCAGGCAAGGGCGATCCATTTGAAATGAATTCTTTCCTCCCTCGCCCCTTGCCCTGCAAGTGTAAACACGTCAGACGTCGTGGTACGTCATCAGAAGTGTCCACATAATTTGAGGACTAAGGGGAGAGGGTGTGTCTTTTAAGACAGGTGCTAGGACCCTGTGGACGATTGACGTAATGACACCACAAAAAGGAGGAGAAAGCACAGCGAACTGCAGACCGTACCCCCTTGCCACCATTCTCATCACCCATGGTGAAAGTGCGCATGCCCGCCACTGGACGGAATATGCTGCCAGTCTCCCATCCGTTATCTCCTCAAGGGGGCGCCACCCTGAGGATTAGGATAATATGTTTTTTTTGTCATGCTTATTTTCATAGCCACCACTCTTGACAACTGCATGAAACAGGAACTGTGTCTATTATACCCACACCTGGACCATACCGCACTTTCGATACCCCTGAACACAGAGGAACCTTGAGTAGAAACAATGTGCTTTTGTGGTACCACCATTCTGATACGCAGTCCACACTTTTTGCCGGTGTGATCCACCACATCCTCATAGATCTTTCCAGTGTTGGCGAACTTCACCCCTTTGTCGTCAGTGATCATGTAGGATTTGGGGAGACCCTCAACATAATTTGCTAGGAAGATGTCAAACAGTGGATTCACAAATATCATACCCCCAAGAAATGCTAACCTCTCACCATTATAATAACAGACAGAGGTTAGCATTTTTGGGGGGGTATGTAATCTTCTCTGTAATCTTCTCACTCATCAATATTCACCATTCATTCAGAATGATCCGCAATCATGGTAGCATCCACATAATGCAGAAGTGTTTAGAAAAATATTATATTGCAAATGACACATTACATTACACATTACATCTCATTGTTGCCGCCTGTCATAGACCCCCCTCAGCTCCCAGCTGTGCACTGGACACCATATGTGAATTGATTGCGCCCATCTAGCTTCAGAGCTCATTCTGTAAGGTGACCTAAACTGGAATATGCTTTAACGCCCCGGTCGTCCTACAATCTAAGATAGATGCCCTCAATCTCACACAAATTATCAAGGAACCCACCAGGTACATCCCTAAATCTGAAAAAATGGGCACCATCGTAGATATTATCCTGACCAACTTGCCCTCCAAATAAACCTCTGCTTTTTAAAAATCAGGATGACAGTGATCACTGCCTCTTTGACTGCATCCGTTATGGGTCCGCGGTCAAACGACCACCCCTCATCACTGTCAAACGTTCCCTAAAACACTTATGCGAGCAGGCCTCTCTAATCGACTTGGCCTTGGTATCCTGGAAGGATATTGACCTCATCCCGTCAGTAGAGGATGCCTGGTTGTTCTTTAAAAGGAATTTCCTCACCATCTTAAATAAGCATGCCCCTTTCTAAAAAATGTAGAACTAACAGATATAGCCCTTGGTTCACCCCAGGCCTGACTGCCCTCAACCAGCACAAAAACATCATGTGGCGTACTGCACTAGCATCGAATAGTCTCCGCGATATGCAACTTTTCAGGGAATTCAGGAACCAATACACACAGTCAGTTAGGAAAGCAAAGGCAATTTTTTCAAACAGAAATTTGCATCCCATAGCTAACTCCAAAAAGTTTTGGGACACTAAAGTCCATGGAGAATAAGAGCACCTCCTCCCAGCTGCCCACTGCACTGAGGCTAACACTGTCACCACCGATAAATCCACGATAATCGAGAATTTCAATAAGAATTTTTCTATGGCTGGCCATGCTTTCCTCCTGGCTACCCCAACCAGCTTCTCCTTCACCCAAATCTAGATATCAGATATTCTGAAAGAGTTCCAAAACCTGGACCCTTACAAAATCAGCCACCATACCTTCTCCACTGTGCAATCCGGTTTCCGAGCTGGTCACGGGTGCACCTCAGCCACGCTCAAGGTACTAAACGATATCATAACCGCCATTGATAAAAGACAGTACCGTGCAGCAGTCTTCATCGACCTGGCCAAGGCTTTCGACTCTGTCAATCACCATGTTCTTATTGGCAGACTCAACAGCCTTGGCTTCTCAAATGACTGCCTCGCCTGGTTCACCAACTACTTCTCAGATAGAGTTCAGTGTGTCAAATCGGAGGGTCTGTTGTCCGGACCTCTGGAAGTCTCTATGGGGGTGACACAGGGCTCAATTCTTGAGCCGACTCTTTTCTCTATATATATATCAATGATGTCGCTCTTGCTGCGGGTGATTCCTTGATCCACCTCTACACAGACGACACTGTTCTGTATACTTCTGGCCCTTCTTTGGACACTGTTAACAAACCTCTAAACAAGCTTCAATGCCATGCAATAGTCCTTCTGTGGCCTCCAACTGCTCTTAAATGCTAGTAAAATGAAATGCATGCTCTTCAACCGATCGCTGCTTGCACCCACCCGCCCGCCCGACTAGCATCACTACTCTGGACGGTTCTGACTGTAGACAACTACAAATATCTACGCGTCTGGCTAGACTGTAAACTGTCCTTCCAGACTCATGTTAAGCATCTCCAATCCGAAATTAAATCTAGAGTCAGCTTCCTATTTCGCAACAAAGGCTCCTTCACTCAAGCTGCCAAACAGACCCTCGTAAAATTGACTATCCTACCGATCCTCGACTTCGGCGATGTAATTTACAAAATAGCCTCCAACACTCTACTCAACAAATTGGATGCAGTGCCATCCATTTTGTCACCAAAGCCCTATATATCACCCACCACTGTGGCCTGTATGCGCTTGTCAGCTGGCCTTCGTTACATATTCATCGCCAAACCCACTGGCTCCAGGTCATCTATAAGTCTTTGCCAGGTAAAGCTCCGCCTTATCTCAGCTCACTGGTCACCATAGTAACATTCACCCATAGCACGTGCTCCAGCAGGTATATCTCACTGGTCATCCCCAAAGCCAACACCTCCTTTGGCTGCCTTTCCTTCCAGTTCTCTGCTGTCAATTACTTGAATGCATTGCAAAAATCGCTTAAGTTGGAGACTTATATCTCCCTCACTAACTTTAAGCATCAGCTATCTGAGCAGCTTATCGATTGCTGCAGCTGTACACAGCCCATCTGTAAATAGCCCATCCAACTACCTACCGCATCCCCATATTGTTTTTATTTACTTTTTTGCACACCAGTATTTCTACTTGCACATCATCATCTGCACATCTATCCCTCCAGTGTTAATTTGCTAAATTGTAATTACTTTGCTACTATGGCCTATTTATTGCCTTACCTCCTTACTCCATTTGCACACACGATATATAGATTTTTCTATTGTATTATTGACTGTACTTTTGTTTATCCCACATATAACTCCGTGTTGTTGTTTTTGTCGCACTGCTTTGCTTTATCTTGGCCAGGTCGCAGTTGTAAATGAGAACTTGTTCTCAACTGGCCTACCTGGTTAAATAAAAGTGAAATAATATATATATTTTTTTTAATCATTGATTTCTGTTGGGCACAAAAACATCGAACACAACCAAAACAAACAGAAAATGCATCCAACAAATGTTTTTGGTCACAAGCTTGATGTAGTTATTGCTTGCTATGAATGTGGGACCAAATAGTCAAATTTGTACTACTGTAATACAAAAGTAAATTTGTCCAAATACTTTTGGTCCACTAAAATGTGGAGACTATGTACAAAATGTGCTGTAATTTCCAAACGGTTCTCATGATATGAATGAAAATACTCTCAAATTCAAACTGTCAGTGTGCACTTTAACCTCATAATCCTTGTATAATTTCTAATCCAAAGTGTTGGAGTATAGAACCAAAATACTGTCCAAATACTTTTGGAGCTCAATGGATATGAACATGTCATTTCTTATTCTTTGAAATGTCTAATATAAATGTGTCTTATCATCCCATGTGGGATGGGCCACATAGGCTAAGTGACATTGCGCAATAATAAAATATAAATGTAGGAATTTATATAGAGTCCCTCCTGCTGGACTAGGTTACATACTGGCCTGATTGGTGATTTGCCAGTTGAAATATCGGCCTTACCACCTTATATGCTTTGGTCTGATACGTTTACGCCTGATATGTCATGGCTGTCGTCATGGCTGTCTGGCTGTCTGGCTGTCGTCATGGCTGTCTGGCTGTCGTCATGGCTGTCGTCATGGCTGTCGTCATGGCTGTCGTCATGGCTGTCGTCATGGCTATCTGTGCCTGAAGCTGGAGTACTCTTTCCCTAACCCATTGTTGCTACAATGGAGAGGGACAGAGAAAGAGGGTGCGAGGAAGAGAGACACTGACATGCTCCAAATGTAAATGTAAAGCACGGTACAACATGCATTGAAGATACTGACATTTTTATTCAGTGTCAGTCACCCCTCATTGCATAAACTGGCAGTACATACGTCTTTTGTGATGTCTTGGTCTGTATACTGATTGAAACTGTTTTTAAGTCTCGAATCGAGACCAGGGTGGGTGTCAAATCAGAGTTGATTTGAGAATTCTCATTCCAATTAATTTATTGAATTTGAATTAAAATAGTAGACAACTTTAAACAGCACCACCATCAGGACGCTACACTACAGACAGTACCTATAATAAGTATTCACACCCCTTTGTTATGGCAAGCTTAAATTAGTTCAGGACAAAACATTTACTTCAAATCGAATAATAAATGACATTGACTCGCTATGTGTGCATTAACAGTGGTTAATATGATTTTTGAATGACTGATCCACACACAACATGTAAGGTCCCTCTGTCGTCCCTGCTCAGGTATGTCACCATGAGGCTAATCTTGTCCCCAGCCGGCTCTCTCTCTCTGTAGCAATTAAGCCTGGGGATGAGGTCACAATAAAGCCAATAGTGATTCTAAAACCTAAGGCATGTATTTTAAATGATGTATTTACCTGTGTCTGGGTTTTCTTCCTCTGTGGTGCAGTGGAGGGCTTGAAGGTCGAAGGGATCAGGTATTTTAGTGCAGTACTTTTGGCTGTGCTTTTATAGGGAAGCGCTGACAGAGAGAGAGGGAGCTATCTCAGCCCATCACAGGTATTTAAATCCAGGTAAATGTTTCCGTACCAGAGAATTGAAGAGAATGAAGGTAATGATTCATTTCCAGAGAATTCCAGAGAACCTACGCGGGCGTTGCACACGGTTTAACTACTTTTATCTCATGCCTTTAAAACCACCCCGAGAGGTAAATCATTAAAAAGCAAGGGAGTTTGATCACTAAAAAAAACAATGATCATTCATTCATAACAATAATATCTTGTTGTTATCCAAATCTGAAAGTGGATAACAAAGAGTTTTAATGCACACACTTAAGAAAGCGATACTTTGGAATATAAATGGGATTGGAATGTTTCAAAGGTGTTTTCAACATATTTTCAGATATGACCCTATGATTACACTGAAAAAACAGAAATATATATGTAGGCAAAATATACAGTTGGGATTCAACTACAGTCAAGGTAAATGTTTGTTCTAATTTTTTGTGGAGCATCCATCCATTCTTTCATCCATTCCCAGCTTCTGTTACGCTTGTCCAGTTGTGCCCTTATAATGAAAAAATGATCTGGGGTCAGCTATGACCAATCTCCCGATTGTGAAAACTGAACTCAGATCAGCTCTTAGCCAGGGTCTTGACCTAAAGGTCTATGTACGGTAGTTCTTCTGGTTTTGTCTCAGCTCCTGTTTGCGCTGGAAGCCATAGAGGCAGTGGTAGGGCTGGTTGCTACTGTGCTGACGACTGTGGGTGATGAGGTTGGAGCTCTGGCTGAAGGCTTTGCCACACACCTGGCACACATGGGGCTTCTCACCTGGAATAGAATGGCAGAGGGGACATACTGTATTAAAGGGAAAGTTCACTCTTTTATAACTTAATGTTAGATGGTTCCTCACCCTGAAAGTGAGCCAGGAAAAACTGTCAGCTAACTTAATCCAAATCAATGGGAGTGTTAGGGGCATGCAGTGGCTGTTAAATGTATTTATTGTAAAGGCCAAATCACTTCCCACGTCGCCGGAATATGGCATACAGTCACTTTCATTTTTAACAGGCATCACATGCCCCTACCACTCCCATTGTTTAAAAAAATATATATATTTAAAATAGTTAATACGATTCGAACGTGACTGTGACAAAGACAAGATCCCTATTTCTAGAAAAGACATATCGACTCACCAGTGTGAATGAAGGTGTGTTTTTTCATATCAGATTTCTGGTGAAATCTTTTGCCACAGTATTGACAGGGGTAGGGCCGCGTGTCAGAGTGGATTAGCAGGTGAGTGGACAGGGTGGAGGAGCGCTTGAACACTTTCCCACACACCTTACAGCCAAATGTACGCTCCTGAAACACATGAGAACAAAGCATATATGGCCATATATTTTGTGGAAAAAAAATATATTTATTGGGTTCACAGTTTCAGGAGAAGTGTAATGAATCTTTATTTTATTTTTTACACCAAACAAAAATGAGTATAGGCCATATAGTCATCAATAGGGTCTACTGTGGTGTTTTTTCCTGTATATAGTTTATAACAAGCATCAAACTCTTAAAACTCCCTAAAGTCGATGTCCAGTGGAAATCTAATCAGCATTTAAAAAATCCCCACAAAAAAATCTGTCAGTTTAAAATAGAGAGATGTTGTTTTTGCATTGGATGCGTCTCAATCCACCACATCCGCCTATGTCGCACTTTCACATCTGAGGTGAAAGTTGACAGAGTTAGAGCGGTGTTTGTCAGACCAGGAGACGTCTTGAAAATCGGTCTTCTCACAAAATTGTCTGTGGTATTCTGAATGTCCTACAAACTATTTTGAGACTCTCACGAACATGTACGTGTTTTGCTCTAGGACGCTCACAAGACTCGTCTGAAGGTCCCCTGGTAAAAAATTATGATAGTATATATGGAGACTATTTAATGGCCAAAATATGGGGTTAAATACACGTTAAAAAAGTAATAATAATAGAAATAAACAAATGTTTCCTGATCTTTCTTAAATCTCTCAGATATAGGAGAGACACCTCAGAACAAACTTCCTTTTGATATTTTTTGGGGACGGCCTGTTGTTTCATGTAGTGAATCTGTTATTCAATGCGTTTGTATAGCCTAATAACAGTAAAGACCTGATACTTCAATGAGTCTTAAAATTCTAAATCAAATAGCTAAATGATCCTTGGTATGGCCTTAAAACAATTCCATATATCTTAGTAGAACAGTGCAGTTAATAACTTAATTAAAATAAAATTAAAGATATTTCCACACTATGAGGTGGTAATAACACTCTGAAATTGTGAAATGATGATAATGCCCTTTTTCTGTAGGAGCTGTATGAAAAACAAATGCCTGCAATATCAGCCTTTTCAGGCGGGATGGAACTTTTGTCCCGCATCATGACGTCACAATGTGATCTGATTAGAATAGACCTTTAAAAACCATTTATTATGCATGTAATGTGGCAGGCAACAGGCCTTTATTTGCCTCATTAGGTGTGTTATTCCTACCTTGACCCTGTAGCTCAAAACCAGGTCTGGCCTATAGCGGTACGGCTGACTGTTAGTCTTTGTGTGTGCTGATGACGACTGCTTGTGTCTGCCACCATGGGACTTGTGGACGTGGGACTCCAGACTGGAGACAGAAAAGAAACTCTGAAAAGAAAACAAACACTTTAATGTGATTTGCAGAAGGGGAGAGCAGTGCAGTAAATACAATTGACCTATTATCTTAATTTAATCCTCACACTGGACTTCCAGTCAGAAACAGAATAGACAATCAAAGCACGTCAGGCTTCAGTTTCTGCACTTTGACCTTTGCTTAATAAAAAGGCTGTGTGTAGGTCTATCCAATCACCTCAGTGGTATTCAAATGAGTCAGAATTATTCATTATCCATGATGGAAGCAAACATAGCATTCTCTTATAACTAATATCAACCCTTTTTGATGGAGAGGATATATGTTTAATAATTCACCTTTATTTATACAGGTAAATAAATGAAGAACAGATCATTATTTGCAATGACAACTTGTCAGAGGGATAGAATAACAAAACTGATTTGGGATCATCCACTAACTTTTCCACACAGTGGACATTCAGTCCCAGTGGTCCTGTGGTCACTGATCTGGGGACAGTCTCTGTGTCGGGTCTCTCCCAGGAGGGGAGAGTCCACCTCTTCAGCAGGGCTGCCAGGGTTTAACTGGGAGGGAGAGTGGTGGTGCAGCACAGCTCTATCACCTTAAGATGGGGAATAGCAGGTGGTTGAAAAGTTACATTAATTAGCCCCATCTTACAAGCAATCACTGATCTCTAGGTCTTGAACACATTGCTGTTTCAGTCTTAACTTGAATGAACATTGTATAATAATGAATGATTTATGAGAGAACGATAATACACAAAACTGGCGGATGTACATGAGCTTGTGTTAGCTGAGCCTCAGTGTTCAACACCTACCTGAAAACATGGGACTGGTGGGGTGAAGGTAAGGGGGGCTATGTGAGGCAGGGTGGAGGGCTGGAGGTGGAGAGGGCTGTGGTGGGTAGGCCTCATTGTGTGTCACTAGAGACACTGCACTCTTCGGTGACGGCTGTCCCTGAAAGGTACCCCACTGGCTCTTGTCCGTTTCTGAGGGACCCACTGGCACCAGGGTCGTGCCCAAGTAGGGGCTACCTGCTTTGGGGCGCAGAGGGTGAGAGCCTCCCCTCCTCACCAGGAAAGAGCGAGGCATGGTGGGGAAGCGAGAAGCAGCAGGGGCACAGAGGGTTTTGTAGACTCAATCTAATGGACGGGAAGAAGAAGGCCCTGCAATATGAAGTACATGAAAATTGACATAATAGTCCAGGTGTTATTCAACCAACATACAGCAGGTGGCAGCAGTGCTTTGACTAACACTGTCACATACCACACTGCCGTATTCATACAGCTTATCAGAGTGTAAGTGCTGATCTAGGATCAGTTTTCAGATCATTATGAATAGGATAACAGGACCACGGGGGACCTGATCCTAGATCAGCACACCTAATCGGAAATGCTTTCTAAGTACAGGCCCTGGTCACACAACCACTCCTAAAGTAACAGTACTGTGGGTTTTGCTGACACTAAAATTATGAAGACAACATTTTGAAACCATAAAATGTCATGTTTTGTCATATATTGTCTTGTCCTTGTGCTTTCCCTTCTGTTCGTTTCCCCCTGCTGGTCTTATTAGGTTCGTTCCCTTTTTCTATCCCTCTCTCTCCCCCTCCCTCTCTCTCTTCTCTCTATCGTTCCGTTCCTGCTCCCAGCTGTTCCTCATTCTCCTAACTCACTCATTTACTCTTTTCACACCTGTCCCCTATTTTGCCCTCTGATTAGAGCCCCTATTTCTCCCCTTGTTTTCCGCTTCTGTCCTTGTCGGATCCTTGTATGATGTTCGCTGTGCTGTGTCCTTGTCTCGCCCTGTCGTGTTTTGTCTCCTTCAGATGCTGCGTGTGAGCAGGTGTCTTAGTCTGCTACGGTCGGTGCCTTCCCGAAGCAACCTGCAGTCAATGGTCGAGTCTCCAGTCTGTCCTCGTTACTACGAGTGGATTTAAGTTTTTTCCTGTTTTGTTTTCTTCTTGATTTTTCCAGGATTATTACTTTTGTCATATACTGGAATAAAGACTCTGTTTTCGTTAAGTCGCTTTTGGGTCCTCATTCACCAGCATAACAGAAGGATCCGACCCAGAATGGACCCAGCGACTACGGATTCTCGTAACACTGCCGTCGAGATCCAGGGAGCTATGCTCGGCAGACACGAGCAGGAATTGTCTGCTGCTCGTCATGCCGTTGAGACCCTGGCCGCTCAGGTTTCCGACCTCTCAGGACAGTTTCAGAGTCTTCGTCTCGTGCCACCAGCTACTTCCTGGTCTTCCGAGTCTCCGGAACCTAGGGTTAATAACCCACCATGTTATTCTGGGCAGCCCACTGAGTGCCGTTCCTTTCTCACCCAGTGTGATATTGTGTTCTCTCTCCAACCCAACACATACTCAAGAGAGAGAGCTCGGATTGCTTACGTCATTTCACTCCTTACTGGTCGGGCTCGAGAGTGGGGCACAGCTATCTGGGAGGCAAGGGCTGAGTGTTCTAACAATTATCTGAACTTTAAAGAGGAGATGATACGGGTTTTTGATCGTTCAGTTTTTGGTAGGGAGGCTTCTAGGGCCTTGGCTTCCCTATGTCAAGGTGATCGATCCATAACGGATTACTCTATAGAGTTTCACACTCTTGCTGCCTCTAGTGACTGGAACGAGCCGGCGCTGCTCGCTCGTTTTCTGGAGGGACTCCACGCTGAGGTTAAGGATGAGATTCTCTCCCAGGAGGTTCCTTCCAGTGTGGACTCTTTGATTGCACTCGCCATCCGCATAGAACGACGGGTAGATCTTCGTCACCGAGCTCGTGGAAGAGAGCTCGCGTTAACGGTGTTCCCCCTCTCCGCATCGCAACCATCTCCTCCCTCCGGCTCAGAGACTGAGCCCATGCAGCTGGGAGGTATTCGCATCTCGACTAAGGAGAGGGAACGGAGGATCACCAACCGCCTTTGCCTCTATTGCGGTTCTGCTGGACATTTTGTCAATTCATGTCCAGTAAAAGCCAGAGCTCATCAGTAAGCGGAGGGCTACTGGTGAGCGCTACTACTCAGGTCTCTCCATCAAGATCCTGTACTACCATGTCGGTCCATCTACGCTGGACCGGTTCGGCTGCTTCATGCAGTGCCTTGATAGACTCTGGGGCTGAGGGTTGTTTTATGGACGAAGCATGGGCTCGGAAACATGACATTCCTCTCAGACAGTTAGGGAAGCCCACGCCCATGTTCGCCTTAGATGGTAGTCTTCTCCCCAGTATCAGATATGAGACACTACCTTTAACCCTCACAGTATCTGGTAACCACAGTGAGACCATTTCCTTTTTGATTTTTCGTTCACCTTTTACACCTGTTGTTTTGGGTCATCCCTGGCTAGTATGTCATAATCCTTCTATTAATTGGTCTAGTAATTCTATCCTATCCTGGAACGTTTCTTGTCATGTGAAGTGTTTAATGTCTGCTATCCCTCCTGTTTCTTCTGTCCCCTTTTCTCAGGAGGAACCTGGTGATTTGACAGGCGTGCCGGAGGAATATCATGATCTGCGCACGGTCTTCAGTCGGTCCAGAGCCAACTCCCTTCCTCCTCACCGGTCGTATGATTGTAGTATTGATCTCCTTCCGGGGACCACTCCCCCTCGGGGTAGACTATACTCTCTGTCGGCTCCCAAACGTAAGGCTCTCGAGGATTATTTGTCTGTTTCTCTTGACGCCGGCACCGTAGTGCCTTCTTCCTCTCCTGCCGGAGCGGGTTTTTTTTTGTTAAGAAGAAGGACGGTACTCTGCGCCCCTGCGTGGATTATCGAGGGCTGAATGACATAACGGTTAAGAATCGTTATCCGCTTCCCCTTATGTCGTCAGCCTTCGAGATTCTGCAGGGAGCCAGGTTCTTTACTAAGTTGGACCTTCGTAATGCTTACCATCTCGTGCGCATCAGAGAGGGGGACGAGTGGAAAACGGCGTTTAACACTCCATTAGGGCATTTTGAGTACCGGGTTCTGCCGTTTGGTCTCGCTAATGCTCCAGCTGTTTTTCAGGCATTAGTTAATGATGTACTGAGAGACATGCTGAACATCTTTGTTTTTGTCTACCTTGACGATATCCTGATTTTTTCACCGTCACTCGAGATTCATGTTCAGCACGTTCGACGTGTACTCCAACGCCTTTTAGAGAATTGTCTCTACGTGAAGGCTGAGAAGTGCGCCTTTCATGTCTCCTCTGTCACATTTCTCGGTTCTGTTATTTCCGCTGAAGGCATTCAGATGGATCCCGCTAAGGTCCAGGCTGTCAGTGATTGGCCCGTTCCAAGGTCACGTGTCGAGTTGCAGCGCTTTCTAGGTTTCGCTAATTTCTATCGGCGTTTCATTCGTAATTTCGGTCAAGTTGCTGCCCCTCTCACAGCTCTTACTTCTGTCAAGACGTGCTTTAAGTGGTCCGGTTCCGCCCAGGGAGCTTTTGATCTCCTCAAGAAGCGTTTTACGTCCGCTCCTATCCTCGTTACTCCTGACGTCACTAAACAATTCATTGTCGAGGTTGACGCTTCAGAGGTGGGCGTGGGAGCCATTCTATCCCAGCGCTTCCAGTCTGACGATAAGGTCCATCCTTGCGCTTATTTTTCTCATCGCCTGTCGCCATCGGAACGCAACTATGATGTGGGTAACCGCGAACTGCTCGCCATCCGCTTAGCCCTAGGCGAATGGCGACAGTGGTTGGAGGGGGCGACCGTTCCTTTTGTCGTTTGGACTGACCATAAGAACCTTGAGTACATCTGTTCTGCCAAACGACTTAATGCACGTCAAGCTCGTTGGGCGTTGTTTTTCGCTCGTTTCGAGTTTGTGATTTCTTATCGCCCAGGTAATAAGAACACCAAGCCTGATGCCTTATCCCGTCTCTTTAGTTCTTCTGTGGCTTCTACCGATCCCGAGGGGATTCTTCCTTATGGGCGTGTTGTCGGGTTGACTGTCTGGGGAATTGAGAGACAGGTTAAGCAAGCACTCATTCACACTGCGTCGCCGCGCGCTTGTCCTAGTAACCTTCTTTTCGTTCCTATTTCTACTCGTCTGGCTGTTCTTCAGTGGGCTCACTCTGTCAAGTTAGCTGGCCATCCCGGCGTTCGAGGTACACTTGCTTCTATTCGCCAGCGGTTTTGGTGGCCTACTCAGGAGCGTGACACGCGCCGTTTCGTGGCTGCTTGTTCGGACTGCGCGCAGACTAAGTCAGGTAATTCTCCTCCTGCCGGTCGTCTCAGACCGCTTCCCATTCCTTCTCGACCATGGTCTCAAATCGCCTTAGACTTCATTACCGGTCTGCCTTCGTCTGCGGGGAAGACTGTGATTCTTACGGTTGTCGATAGGTTCTCTAAGGCGGCACATTTCATTCCCCTCGCTAAGCTTCCTTCCGCTAAGGAGACGGCACAAATCATCATTGAGAATGTGTTCAGAATTCATGGCCTCCCGTTAGACGCCGTTTCAGACAGAGGTCCGCAATTCACGTCACAGTTTTGGAGGGAGTTCTGTCGTTTGATTGGTGCTTCCGTCAGTCTCTCTTCCGGTTTTCATCCCCAGTCTAACGGTCAAGCAGAAAGGGCCAATCAGACGATTGGTCGCATATTACGCAGCCTTTCTTTTAGAAACCCTGTGTCTTGGGCAGAACAGCTCCCCTGGGCAGAATACGCTCACAACTCGCTTCCTTCGTCTGCTACCGGGCTATCTCCGTTTCAGAGTAGTCTGGGTTACCAGCCTCCTCTGTTCTCGTCCCAGCTCGCCGAGTCCAGCGTTCCCTCCGCTCAGGCGTTTGTCCAACGTTGTGAGCGCACCTGGAGGAGGGTGAGGTCTGCACTTTGCCGTTACAGGGCGCAGACTGTGAGAGCCGCCAATAAACGTAGGATTAAGAGTCCTAGGTATTGTCGCGGCCAGAGAGTGTGGCTTTCCACTCGTAACCTTCCCCTTACGACAGCTTCTCGTAAGTTGACTCCGCGGTTCATTGGTCCGTTCCGTGTCTCCCAGGTCGTCAATCCTGTCGCTGTGCGACTGCTTCTTCCGCGACATCTTCGTCGCGTCCATCCTGTCTTCCATGTCTCCTGTGTCAAGCCCTTTCTTCGCGCCCCGTTCGTCTCCCCCCCCGTCCTTGTCGAGGGCGCACCTATTTACAAGGTACGTAGGATCATGGACATGCGTTCTCGGGGACGTGGTCACCAGTACTTAGTGGATTGGGAGGGTTACGGTCCTGAGGAGAGGAGTTGGGTTCCATCTCGGGACGTGCTGGACCGTTCGCTGATTGATGATTTCCTCCGTTGCCGCCAGGATTCCTCCTCGAGTGCGCCAGGAGGCGCTCGGTGAGGAAAGAGACTTCCGGCGCCGACTGAGATGGCCGCCTCGCTTCGCGTTCCTAGGAAACTATGCAGTTTTTTGTTTTTTTACGTGTTATTTCTTATTACAAGCATTTCGCTACACTCGCATTAACATCTGCTAACCATGTGTATGTGACAAATAAAATTTGATTTGATTTGAGTGGGGGGGTACTGTCATGTTTTGTCATATATTGTCTTGTCCTTGTGCTTTCCCTTCTGTTCGTTTCCCCCTGCTGGTCTTATTAGGTTCGTTCCCTTTTTCTATCCCTCTCTCTCCCCCTCCCTCTCTCTCTTCTCTCTATCGTTCCGTTCCTGCTCCCAGCTGTTCCTCATTCTCCTAACTCACTCATTTACTCTTTTCACACCTGTCCCCTATTTTGCCCTCTGATTAGAGCCCCTATTTCTCCCCTTGTTTTCCGCTTCTGTCCTTGTCGGATCCTTGTATGATGTTCGCTGTGCTGTGTCCTTGTCTCGCCCTGTCGTGTTTTGTCTCCTTCAGATGCTGCGTGTGAGCAGGTGTCTTAGTCTGCTACGGTCGGTGCCTTCCCGAAGCAACCTGCAGTCAATGGTCGAGTCTCCAGTCTGTCCTCGTTACTACGAGTGGATTTAAGTTTTTTCCTGTTTTGTTTTCTTCTTGATTTTACTGGAATAAAGACTCTGTTTTCGTTAAGTCGCTTTTGGGTCCTCATTCACCAGCATAACATAAAAACGAACTCCATACTGAAATCAGTTCAAATATGCTGAATGGAAATGCTGAGTTTTCCCAGCAGAGCTTTTCCTATATATTCATAAAGGAAGTCATTTATTTGACATTTAATGTCCAATTGACAGAGACATCTCTAGGCAGATCGTCTCAGCCAAGTCATTGCACAAACTCATTACTCTTGAGCTTGGTTGGATTGCTGCATAAACTGTGGCCACATAATACTAGCACGCAGTGTTATGAAACCATTCCACAGCAACTACCACCAAAATCCAACTAAACACAGCAGACCGTTATGTATTATCCTGAATCACCCTGTGAACTCTCTCCCCTCTGGTTGCACAGCCTTACAGGTGGCAAATAGTAAGACTTGAAGACGTAACAAGATATAAGACTAGGGGCAATAAAGCTCCCGAAAATATAAAAACTTGATTTCTTTTCCTATGCCGGATTCATACTATACTGGTTAAAAGCTTCAGATATCAAATATTTATCATTTTAATTATTCTATGTTACTAGGCAGAATAGTTCAATCTTTTGCCCAAGGGCCAATAGATCACTGGATAAAACAGAACACTTTCGACTGTGTAATGTTGCAGATACAGGGTGGCATTTGAATCAGCATAATTAAGTATGATGCAGATACACCGGTGGAGGTGAATGATGATTAGATTGAACACATTGGCCGAATTCATTTGGTACGGTAAATGCAGGTAAACTCACCTTATAAAAGAGGAATGACAAATCTCTGCAGCTAGCCGTCTTGAAGATGTCATCAGTCAAGTCACCTGGTGAGAGGACAACAGAGCTTTGATTTGAAAGATGATGATACTGTACATGATAATTTCCTATGAGCACAAAGCAAAAATAAACTCCTAATCTTAATTGCAGGATGGAATTGAAGACCGCAATAAGTCATTTATGCCTTTATGGCTAGCGATGAAAATTTGAAAACCTCACTGCAAAAAAAGTGTTTCAAACAAACTTACCAGATAACACGTTTTTTGAAAAGGCATACAAAATGTCAACATTTCACAAAGCAAATAGGCAGAACAAATACATTCTGTCTCAAATTCTAAATGAATTTAAACAAAATATCAAAATATGATATGCCAAAATGTTTACCTTACTCCCGAATCTCCCACTAGTGAACTAATTAAATTAAAACAGGAAGCTCAAATCATGTAACATTACAGGGAGAAAAAAAATCTATCTATATGCTCAAGTTTAAACTCTAAACTGTATTCAGATGTTGTGTTCAGTGAGGTCCAATGACGCGGATGGGGAAGAGCATGTCTGTAGCACCGCTCCACTCAGCAGCAGCCTCCTCAACCACAGCGCTTCCTCAGAAAGACCAGACCGACACCACTGCCGAGCAACAGTTCTTTCTGCTGCACTAAAAATCCACTCAGTGCTGTTTTGCTACAGTATATAGGACCAAACGAGTCCCGATGTACTCGCTCTAATCTCTTCACTTTCAAATGGCCAAATGTCCTCTTTGACTTGAGGTTGGTATACAAATCTCTAATATCAGTCTACTTCACTGTTATATCAAAAGGATTCACATGATCACAAAACAGGAAGACGTGTTGAAGTGAGGCAAGAGAAAACCAAGTAACAAGAAATTGGATGAGGGGAGGATGGTGGGGTCACTTGAGTAACGTTCCGCAGAAAGTGTCGCCACACACAAGTGTTGAGACAGGAGGGGGTTTCAAAATGGAGGTTAGAGCAGAGAGCGACGAAGAGGGGAATCCCAAACAGAAATTAACTGGTAACCCAATGTCGTGATGAGCAGAGCGAGAGAGAAAGATAAGAGAGAGGGACAGCGAGCTAGAGAGGATAACGGGTTCAATGGAAGTACAATGGATTTTATATCCAAATGAAGACAGGGTGCACACAATCAACACAACGCTCGAGTCAGCACAACAACAACACCGTACCACCTCAACATGGCATCTGAGAATGTGTAGTGTCAATGTTCATTTCATATCAATCATCATCAAGTACAAAACACTGAAATGTTTTCATAATATTGTCTTTAATATCATCTTTATGACTGTCATTAATATACTTGACAACACATTGGTAGAATTGCAAGAGAGAGTGAACATGGTTGGTGGGAGTAAAGTGGATACCGACCTGCTGTTACATACATGAGAGAAGTCCTACACCAGGGTTGTGTTTGAGGCACCAAACGGAAGAAAAGTGACTGAAACCGGGAGGGACTTAAATGGATGTGTCCAATAATAAACACAAATGTTTGTTTTCTGTTGCAGAACATTTAAAAATATTTTACATTGTGTGCCCTAATGAATACAACCCAGGGTATGCATGAGGACACCGTTCATAAGGGGGAGTCTCCATGTTTTGTTTCTTTCTTCTGAGACACAGACAATGGCATGTATAGTGTTCCAGTTTGTGTGTGTGTGTGTGTGTGTGTGTGTGTGTGTGTGTGTGTGTGTGTGTGTGTGTGTGTGTGTGTGTGTGTGTGTGTGTGTGTGTGTGTGTGTGTGTGTGTGTGTGTGTGTGTGTGTGTGTGTGTGTGTGTGTGTGTATATATATATATATATATATATATATATATATATATATATATAATTAAAACAAATCTTAAACATATTGGGGTTCCTTCAGTCCTAGCTCAACAGTGGCCTTCACTTTTGAGATATTTTTGGTGAACACCACCCTAAACCAGAGTGAAAATGCTGAACTGTCTATGAAAATTGCATTTGATATACATGTAATTTATATACTATGTATAAATCTACCTACATTATGGCACTATATAAGATTTAAACATGGAACCCTACCATTCAACACACCCTAAGATTTTAACCATGATCTTAGTTCAGAACAAAGAATAGCCATACCAACGCTAATCATAAAACTACATGGATGACAAACACTGAATCAGAGGGCATCTCCATGTGTATCAAAAAGTATTTTAGTCACAGTTATACCAGTTGTAGTTGGGACACTGGGGAGCTCCACATCCAAGCACCATCTCTGAACAGCAGTATAGTGTTTGTGTTATGTGTAAATTAGACACTGTAAAAAATACTTTCAAATACTACTTTAGTTGTTTTTTTGGTATCTGTAACATTACTTTTTATATTTGACAACTTTAGGAATTTAGTGGAGTAAAATAAATAAAAAGTATGTACTTTTTACTCCATACATTTTCCCTGACACCCAAAAGTACTTGTTACATTTTGAATGCTTAGCAGGACAGGAAAATGGTCAAATTCACACACTTATCAAGAGAACATCCCTGGTCATCTCGATTGCCTCTAATCTGGCAGCCTCACTAAACACAAATGCTTCATTTGTAAATTATGTCTGAGTGTTGGAGTGTGCCCCTGGCTATCTGTAAATAAACAAAAAGCAAAAGAAATGATGCCGTCTGGTTTGTTGAATGTAGGGAATTTGAAATGATTTATGACTTTACTTTTGATACTTAAGTATACTTAAAACCAAATACTTTACTCAAGTAGTATTTTACTGGGTAACTCACTTTTGAGTAATTGTCTATTACAAAAAAGGTATCTTTACTTTTACTCAGGTTTGACTCAAGTACTTTTTCCACCACTGACCAAGACTATACTCTACCGCAGGTCGACAACACATGGCATCCGAACTCCTTCCCATTGCTAAAGTAATGCCGTAACTGACTGGTCCAGGATGTTACACCAGACAACAGTGATTTCAGCTGCTGCACTGGTTTAACCTCTAAAAAAAGGTGGTTATTTGTAATACTTGAGTGAGCGAAAGATGGGCTACATGGCAGTGGAACCCCATTGGAAGAGCTCCCTTATTTCCTTGGCAGTTGGTGACAGGTTCCCCCTTCATTCAGCATCATTGTGCGACAAAAGCCAAGCACACACCAAATCTGAGTACATGACATAAGTTGAACATAAGAAAACAGAAAGCATGATACAAAGTTGGGATGCATAGGCTTGGTGGCATAGAGTCTTAGCTTGCTACACTAACCGCTCCAAGCATCCACTCCCCATGTTCCCAGGACAGCACTCACTGCTTTAAGACTAGAGGAGATCTAGAATTTATATTTAGGATCTATATCTAGAATCTTAGGATCTATATCTAGAATCTTAGGATCTATATCTAGAATCTTAGGATCTATATCTAGAATCCTAGGATCTGTATCTAGAATCTTAGGATCTGTATCTAGAATCTTAGGATCTGTATCTAGAATCTTAGGATCTGTATCTAGAATCTTAGGATCTGTATCTAGAATCTTAGGATCTGTATCTAGAATCTTAGGATCTGTATCTAGAATCTTAGGATCTGTATCTAGAATCTTAGGATCTGTATCTAGAATCTTAGGATCTGTATCTAGAATCTTAGGATCTGTATCTAGAATCTTAGGATCTATATAACACCCTATTGAATATAATACCACACATCCCCTGCAGTCTGCCTCAGCAAATCAACTCAATTATTATTGTGATATATTTATATTAATACTTTCGTTCAGGTTGTCATATTGTATAATTCAATAATATTCCATACGTTTCACTTCCACTGTTGTAAGAATGTAGAAATGTGAAGTGTCTGCCACAGAAGTAAGACAACGCTCCTTCCATCTATATAGAGTTTCTATGGAAACGACATGGAGCTTTTTTCTCGACGGCCATCATCGATTCCCATGATCAACTCTGTCCCATTGATATAAACACAGAACAATTGAATGCTTTGGAAACATGACACCAAGCCGATGCATTCGTCTCCCCGCTCCTAATGACTGAGCTAAAGCTAATTCTCACAAGCATTTGTCATATATTCAAGACTATTGGGATGATATGCCACATAGTTAGCCAGTGAGGTATATACTAGGCAAAAATACTGCTCCCAGTCTGTTAACACCTGTGCATTATAGCCATCTGAAGCTGTAGTAACAGCACACATCAGATAGTCAGATATTTTCAGTCAACATGTTCAACTGAATGTTTCCATCCATCCCTAAATCCTATTGGTAACAGGCAGTAGAAAGAGGAAGTGATGTCACAGTTGGCTGTTCTGGAAGGAGAGGTATTGATAAATCATACAGTACCATGACTGAGACGAGAACAACAGAACAGAACAACAGAGAGAGTGATGACCCTGGTCCAACTTGATAATGATATTTATGATGGTTTGATCAGTACACTTGTAGCTCGTAAAGTATATATTATTTTGCCTCTGATCGAAAATTTCAACAAATTCTCATATTTCTTTCTCCCCCGTAACTCTCAAAATGAACACCTTCACGTCACTCACACAGCCTTTTAAAGGACACATGCCAATCCATCCCAAACTAGTCAAACTCTAGCCTCACCATTAGACAAAATGAATGATTGACTGAGCCATTGCTGTCCTCTTACAAGCACTTGTGTGTTGATATCTGCTTTTAGGGTTTAGAAATTCCTTAACACATTTCAAATATATTGGCACGAAGGACCAAGGGAACTAAAACATGTATAAAGTTTGGCCGCCGTTGGTATCCATCTATATATTTATATTTGTAGAGATATATTTTTTTAAAAAGGTTAAAATAAATAACAACATAAATAATAGCAGAAAAAAAAGGATTTGGCAACGTTGAGATTTTTGTTGTTGTTGACATGAGCGTCGTCATTCACTTGCCTTGTTTCATTTGCAAGGCATTGAGACACACACAACATACAATTTCAGTAAGATAAATTGTTAATATCGATCTATGCATGTGATGTCATCTAGTAACATCCCTATGATATTGATGTGTACAAGTCCATACCATACTCCTTTCCTACCTCTATCCTTCCTTCCTTCCCTCTCGCTCTCATTTTTTTGAAGTGTGCATTGTGAGGTTACAGTGGAGGGTTGTTTCCATTGTAACAGGCAGTGCAGGTGGCTAATGGGTCTTCTTGGAATGATGGAATGGCAGAAAGAGAGAGATGGAGACAGAGAGAGAGAGAGAAAAGGAGGAGGAAAGAGAGAGATGGAGGGAGGCGGCGTGTTCCACATCTCGCTCATGGGACAGTACAGTACGAGCAGGGTCAAGCCCAACAAGTCATCCATCCATCTCATCTTTTAGCGATCCCAAATCCATATGGAAGAGTCCTTCCAAACTTGAGGGGAATCATTTAATCAAAGTGACGTCCGATGCATCTCATAGTCACTGCTGTGTGGTACACGGTTGGAGTATTGAAAGTTGAAAGCAATTTTTTGGGGTCAATTTTCAATCCTTTTTATTTTCTCGGCTTTCTGTGAGGATTGGATATGCTTTGCTGCACAGTGAGCGAGCGTACTGAAGTTATCTGTTCTTCACTCAGGTCCGGAGTGCAGCGTGGAAACTAATGGCAAGGACAGGACAGGAGAGGGGAATCGGACTGGAATTGACTCTACCCCCATAGGGAATATAGGGTCTGCCGGTGAGAATGTAAAGGAGAAAGAGATTCAGGGAGAGATATAGGGAGAGAGGAGGGAGATAAAGAGAGGGATAACTGAAGAGAGAAGTAAAGGGGGAGATGGAGAGAAGAGAATGACAAAAGAGGAGAGACCATGGCACCAACGCGAAGGAGGAGGGGAGGATGTCCGTTACAGGTTACAGTAGGAGTTTAGGGTGAGAACAGTAGTACAATAAAGTTGGGGTGAGTACAGCATCTCTAATACTAAAGAGATGCATAGTACAGTATCTTTAGTAGTCTAGGTCAGGACCAGGTAGTTCCAGGGACCTCCATTGCTCAGTTGTCCAGGACCTCAGCACACACCATGCTAGTGTAGAGCTGCTGCGAGGGGCCGTGGTGGGGGTGGTCCGGGTTGGCCTCTGCTTCGCTGTCGGTGCTGCCCTCGCTGTCCAGCCTGGCCGAGGGGTGGGGGTGGGGCAGGGCAGGGTACATGGCATTGGGGGGGGATGGGGCTGGGGAGAAGGTCCTCATCCGAGCTCAGGTAGTCGCCTCCGGCCGACGAGGGGCTAGCTAGACACAGATCCGGGTAGCCACCGCCCCCCGTCCCGGGAACCAGGGGCGAACTTGGAGCGCTGCCCGCGGAGCTGCCTGATCTAAAAGAGAAAGAAATAAGGTTATAGAAGATATTCATACCCGGGGATCATTATCACAGTCATCTAGGATATTACTGATAGCAAAAATAAAGGATTTTGATGCTGTTTCAGTTGGTGAGAAGAGTGTGTACCACTGGTTGGAAAGTGACCCATTTCTATAGAAACCTGTTATGTGATTTGATTGAGTATGATTGAGTGTAGTCTGGCCCAGGAGTGGGAAGGTGAACGGAAAGGCTCTGGAGCAACGAACCGCCCTTGCTATCTCTGCCTGGCCGGTTCCCCTCTTTCCACTGGGATTCTCTGCCTCTAACCCTGTTACGGGGGCTGAGTCACTGGCCGTCCCTGGGGGGGGTGCGTCACCTGGGTGGGTTGATTCACTGTTGTGGTCAGCCTGTCTGGGTTGGCGCCCCCCCCTTGGGTTTTGCCGTGGCAGAGATCTTTGTGGGCTATACTCGGCCTTGTCTCAGGATGGTAAGTTGGTGGTTGAAGATATCCCTCTAATGGTGTGGGGGCTGTGCTTTGGCAAAGTGGGTGGGGTTATAACCTTCCTGTTTGGCCCTGTCCGGGGATGTCCTCGGATGGGGCCACAGTGTCTCCTGACCCCTCCTGTCTCAGCCTCCAGTATTTATGCTGCAGTAGTTTATGTGTCGGCGGGCTAGGGTCAGTTTGTTATATCTGGAGTACTTCTCCTGTCCTATTCGGTGTCCTGTGTGAATCTAAGTGTGCGTTCTCTAATTCTCTCCTTCTCTCTTTCTTTCTCTCTCTCGGAGGACCTGAGCCCTAGGACCATGCCCCAGGACTACCTGACATGATGACTCCTTGCTGTCCCCAGTCCACCTGGCCATGCTGCTGCTCCAGTTTCAACTGGCCTGGGCCCTAGGACCATGTCCCAGGACTACCTGACATGATGACTCCTTGCTGTCCCCAGTCCACCTGGCCATGCTGCTGCTCCAGTTTCAACTGTTCTGCCTTACTATTATTGAACCATGATGGTCATTTTTTTACATTTGAACATCTTGGCCACGTTCTGTTATAATCTCCACCCGGCACAGCCAGAAGAGGACTGGCCACCCCACATATGCTCTCTCTAATTCTCTCTTTCTTTCTCTCTCTCGGAGGACCTGAGCCCTAGGACCGTGCCCCAGGACTACCTGACATGATGGCTCCTTGCTGTCCCCAGTCCACCTGACCGTGCTGCTGCTCCAGTTTCAACTGTTCTGCCTTATTATTATTCGACCATGCTAGTCATTTATGAACATTTGAACATCTTGGTCATGTTCTGTTATAATCTCTACCCGGCACAGCCAGAAGAGGACTGGCCACCCCACATAGCCTGGGTCCTCTCTAGGTTTCTTCCTAGGTTTTGGCCTTTCTAGGGAGTTTTTCCTAGCCTCCGTGCTTTTACACCTGCATTGTTTGCTGTTTGGGGTTTTAGGCTGGGTTTCTGTACAGCACTTTGAGATATCAGCTGATGTACGAAGGGCTATATAAATACATTTGATTTGATTTGATTTTGATTTGTATGGTGGTCTAGCCTGCAGTGACAGGCACATCAGACTGGGTTTAACCTTGTGGGCGTGTTCTAAATCTAGTACCTAGTACATTGATAAGGTCTGTCGATAAGCTTTACAGAAAGTCAGAGTACCTGTGGATTTTTCAGCTGACAGTACAGATTGAAGTCTGTTTTACTATGAAAGAACCTGCTGAAGCACCAACCACTTCACCTGTGTGTGTGTGTTCACATATGAAGCCTGCATCAATGACGTGTAGTGGGTGTCCCTTGCGTGACAAGCCACAGTCTCCAAATGCTTCAGCAAGTACATGTCTGTGTCTGCGTGAGTGTGTGAATGTGTAGATAAAACACTGATTCAGTACTTACAGAAATCTCTGAGATTTGTACTGAGTTAGGCTGGTAGGAGGGGGAGGGTAGTGGTTAACCAATAGGAACACTATAACTAAGCACTCGCCCACCTCTTCCTCTTCAGTCTCGGTTTACACAGTAGAGCTCAATCGTGTACACTATACTGGCTGGAAAAAAACTGATCTGATTCTAGTTCAGCCCTTCTCGAAGTTAATCATATTGTTCTGGGACAAAATCAGAATATTCAAAATTCATTGGTATGATAAACACTTTAGAATCATAACTTAAACTGTTACAAAAAATGTAAAACATTTATGCTAATTCTACTTATGATCTATTCCAACACCAAAACATGAATTAATTGCAAAACAGATGCCCGAGAGTTTTGAGACCGAAAAATGACTTTGTCAGGAATGTTTCGGTACTCTTTACATAAAGGCTCCATATGACGAATATAACCAATAGTATGCACTCTAAGAACTAGTGAACAGAAAAGGGCAAGTCAGTCCCATCACTCCCTTCTCACGCACGGCCGCTCTCTGAATGAGCAAGTGTATATTACGTGTGTGTGTAAGCATGTGAGAATCAGTGTTGTCTAGTTCTCACACGCATTCATCGGCCTCTTTCTGAAGGCTGGGGTTTTGAAGTGGTAGGAGGGGGGGGGGTACGTCTGTTCTGTGGTTGGAAATGTCATACAGAGGAAGGCCAGAGTAGTGATTCTAGTATGTCATGCTTCACGTAGCAGCCAACATCTATCAGTTCAGTGAAATACAAAAAGCACGAGGGGATGCGATTTGCATAGCTGGGTCTCAATGGCTAAACTAACGCCAGACACGAGGGCTTTTACTGGTGTGTGTGTGTGTGTGTGTGTGTGTGTGTGTGTGTGTGTGTGTGTGTGTGTGTGTGTGTGTGTGTGTGTGTGTGTGTGTGTGTGTGTGTGTGTGTGTGTGTGTGTATGTGTGTGTGTGGGGGGGGGGTCCCATGTGGCTCAGTTGGTGGAACACCAGGGTTGTGGGTTCCATTACCACGGGGTGGACCAGTACAAACAAACAAAAAAAGTATGAACTCACTTCCGTAAGTTGCTCTGGATAAGGGTGTCTGCAAAATGAATGTTGAACATTATATATGTGTGACCTCGTTCTTGAGCTCTCCGATCTGGTCTCGAAGCTGGGTGATGTACTGCCTGGAGTCAGAGTGGTTCAGCTGGCCCTGGATCAGACCCTCCTCCTTCTGTAGGACAGGGATCACACACACACACACACACACACACACACACACACACACACACACACACACACACACACACACACACACACACACACACACACACACACACACACACACACACACACACACACACACACACACACACACACACACACACACACACACACGAGTCAGAGTGGTTCAGCTGGCCCTGGATCAGACCCTACTCCTTTTGTAGGACAGGGATAGGTGGATGAGATGCACACATACTCGCCCACATACGGACACAACCGAACAGTCAACGCCAAAGAAGCAGGGAAGACGATCTCCCCAATGCACACATACCACCCAGAAGAAATCTAAACACACTTGACAATCACATCCATTCAATATGGAAGTTAAGTTCAGATCTGTGTACAAACACCCCACCTGTATCTCCAGCTCAGCTATCTTCTGTCTGAGCTCAGCCATGGCGGCCATGCTGTCAGCCTCCCGCAAACGCACAGCCATCACCTCCTCTTTACTCTACAGAGAGAGGGAAGAGGGTGGTAGAAGAGAAAAGACATAAAGAGAAAAATTACCTCTCGCGCAAAGCCTGAGTGAAAGCCACTAGTCCATCTAGTTGTGCAATAGAGTCTGTTTAAATTGCAGTCTCACACACAAAGCCCACTTATCAATGTCACCCTGGGCTGCTTCCATTTCCCACACCCTCTCCTTTATCTATCCTTCTCCCACCATCTTCTCTTCTCTCACCTGGCAGTCAGTCCTCCATCCTCCTCATACCATCTCCACTTCCCCTCTCCTCCCGCTTCCATTCTCCATCCCTCCCTCTTTCTGGACCTTCATCCCCGCTCTCCCTCCCGTCTTAACTTGCAGCCCACTTATTCCACACATATCAACGCTACCGTTGGCTACCTCCATTCTCCCCCTTCCCTCCGCCTCTACCCCACCTTGCAGTCGAGCTCGGCCCGTTTCCTCTTCATCTCGGTGAGCTGGGACTGCAGCCCCTTGTTCTGGCCCGCCAGCTGCTGCAGCCTCTCCTGCATGGCGGCGCTCTCCACCTCATGGCGCCCAATCAGCTTGCTGTGAATCTGGTTCTGAAGGTAAAGAGAGAGTGGGGACACTCAGAAGACTGAAAGCGTAATTAGTTATTCTGGATTAGCGTCTGCTAAATTGCAAGTATTTAAATGTAATGTGCAGCACAAGTCAAAAGTTTGCACACCTACTCATTCAAGGGTTATTTATTTTTACTATTTTCCACGTTGTAGAATACTAGTGAAGAGATCAAAACTATGAAATGACACATATGGAATCATGTAGTAACCAAAAAAGTGTTAAACAAATCAAAATATATTTTATATTTGAGATTTTTCAAAGTAGCCAAACTTTACCTTGAAGACAGCTTTTGCACTCTTGACATTCTCTCAACCAGCTTCAGGTGACCATGAGGTCACCTGGAGTGCATTTAAATTAACAGGTGTGCCTTGTTAAAAGTTCATTTGTGAAATTTCTTTCCTACTGAATGCATTTGAGCCAATCAGTTGTGTGACATGGTAGGGGCAGTATACTGAAGATAGTCCTATTTGATAAAAGACCAAGTCCATATTATGGTAAGAACAGATGAAATGAGCAAAGAAAAAGGACAGTCCATCATTACTTTAAGACATGAAGGTCAGTCAATATGGAACATTTCAAGAACTGAACATTTCTTCAAGTGCAGTTGCAAAAACCAAGCGCTATGATGAACCTGGCTCTCATGAGGACCGCCACAGGAAAGGAAGGCCCAGAGTGACCTCTGCTGCAGAGGATAAGTTAGAGTTAGAGTTACCAGTCTCAGAAATTGCAACAGAGTTCAAGTAACAGACATCTTAACATCAACTGTTCAGAGGAGACTGAGTGAATCATGCCTTAGTGGTCGTATTGCTGCAAAGAAACCACAACTAAAGGAATCCAATAAGAAGAGACTTGCTTGGGCCAAAAAACACGAGCAATGGACATTCAACTGGTGGAAATTTGTCCTTCGGTCTGATGAGTATAGATTTGAGATTTTGGTTCCAAACGCTGTCTTTGTGAGAGGCAGAGTAGGTGAATGGATGATCTCTGCATGTGTGGTTCCCACCGTGAAGCATGGAGGAGGTGGTGTGACGGTGCTTTGCTGGTTACACTGTCTGTGATTTATTTAGAATTCATGGCGCACTTAACCAGCATGGCTACCACAGCATCTGCAGTGATATGCCACCCCATCTGGTTTGCGCTTAGTGGGACTATCATTTGTTTTTCAACAGGACAATGACCCAAAACATAACACCAGGCTGTGTAAGGGCTATTTGACCAAGGAGGAGAATGATGGAGTGCTGCATCAGATGACCTGGCCTCCACAAATCACCCGACCTCAAGTCAATTGAGATGGTTTGGGATGAGTCGGGCCACAGAGTGAATGAAAAGCAGCCAACAAGTGCTCCTTCAAGACTGTTGGAAAAGCATTCCAGGTGAAGCTGGTTGTGAGAATTCCAAGCGTATGCAAAGCTGTCATCAAGGCAAAGAGTGGCTATTTGAAGAATCTCAAATATAAAATATATTTTGATTTGTTTAACATGTTTTTGGTTACTACGTGATTCCATGTGTTATTTCATAGTTGTGATGTCTTCACTATTATCCTACAATGTGGAAAATAGTAAAAAATAAATAAAAACCCTTGAATGAGTAGGTGTGTCCAAACTTTTGACTGGTACTGTATATGATATTAGCTTTTAGGTCTTAATTTAAGGTTAGGTTTAAAATCTGCTATTTTGACTGGCTGTGCCAGCTAGTGACCATTCTGCAGCGCTTACCTCCAGTACATGAGTCATCCCAATAAATGCCAACCTGCGGCCCAAAGTGATGAACTGTAACGAAAATGTGTGTGTGTGTGGTGTGTGTGTAGGCCTATGGTGTTGTATAGAGATTTGAATAATCCACCACAAAAGTCAAACATCTCACTCATCAGGGTGAGAAACATGAGTGTGGAACTGAATGTTAAACACTTAGCGAGGTACTTTCCATAAATCAAAAAGATGAGGCAATATATGTACACTATCATTCCAAATTTCGGGGTCACTTAGAAATGTCCTTGTTTTTGAAAGAATAGCACATTTTCTGTCCATTTAAATAACATCAAATTGATCAGAAACACAGTGCAGACATTGTTAATGTTGTAAATGACTATTGTAGCTGGAAACGGCTGATTTTTAATAGAATATCTACATAGGCGTAGAGAGGCCCATTATGAGCAACCATCACTCCTGTGTTCCAATGGCACGTTGTGTTAGCTAATCCAAGTTTATCATTTTAAAAGGCTACTTGATCATTAGAAAACACTTTTGCAATTATGTTAGCACAGCGGAAAACTGTTGTTCTGATTAAAGAAGCAATAAAACTGGCCTTCTTTAGACTAGTTGAGTATCTGGAGCATCAGCATTTGTGGGTTCGATTACAGGCTCAAAATGACCAGTAACAAAGAGCTTTCTTCTGAAACTCGTCAGTCTATTCTTGTTCTGAGAAATTAATGCTATTCCATGCGAGAAATAGCCAAGAAACTGAAGATCTCGTACAACGCTGTGTAATACTCCCTTCACAGGACAGCCCAAACTGGCTCTAACCAGAATAGAAAGAGGAGTGGGAGGCCCCGGTGCACAACTGAGCAAGAGGACAAGTGCATTATAGTGTCTAGTTTGAGAAACAGACGCCTCAAAAGTCCTCAATTAGCAGCTTAATTAAATAGTACCCGCAAAACACCAGTTTCAACGTCAACAGTGAAGAGGCGACTCCGGGATGCTGGCCTTCTAGGCAGAGTTTCAAAGAAAAAGCCATATCTCAGACTGGCCAATAAAAAGAGAAGATTAAGATGGGCAAAAGAACACAAACACTGGACAGAGGAACTCTGCCTAGAAGGCCAGCATCCCGGAGTCAGGATGTTGAGGTTGAGACTGGTGTTTTGCAGGTACTATTTGGGATTTATCTACCATTTCCACATAGTATTTGTAGTAGTAGTTACCCCTTAGTCATTTAGGCCTAATGAAAGTCTCCATTAGAAATGTGAGCCGATACGATTTATTTCCCTAGGCTGGTCCCAGCACTGTTTGTGCCATCTTGCCAACTCCTATGGTCATTGTTACATGAGACAGACCTGAGATCAGACTAAGGAAATAATACACAATGGATCACTTTTATTTAGATAGAGCACAAACAGATTTGGCATCAGGCTAAAGTTCCTCCACTGACCTTGCTCTCCAGCTGTATGGCTTGGAGTTTGACCTCCCTGAGTTCAGCCTGGGCCTGGGCCTCTCTCAGACGCACCCCCATCAGCTTCTCCTGCAGCTCGTTCAGGGCATTCTTCTTGGGGGATTCCTTCCAGTGACCTCCACCCCCGCCGCCTTTTGACATGTGGAGCTGGAGAGAGAGAGGAACGGAGATGAAGAACAGGTTAGAGAGACACAACCAATGTGCATCGGTTCTCTATCTATCTCTCCCTGAAGTCACTCGCTCTGAGATCTTGAAGTAGTTGTTCCCCTTGCTCTGCAAGGGCCGTGGCTTTCGTGGAGCGACGGGTAACGACGATTTGAGGGTGACTGTTGTCAATGTGCGCAGAGAGTGCCTGGTTCTAACCCAGGTTGGGGCGAGGAGAGGGACGGAAGCAACACTGCTACATAAGCACAGTCCTTCTAGTCACCTCTACTATGCTCTCCCCTTCTGAAGCCTTCAGTTCCCTACTGTACAGTTCTCTGCTCTGTGGTGTGTTTACTTACCTGCCAGCGCTGGTTGAGCTCGGTCACCGTGTCCTGCATCTCTCTGAAGGAGTGCAGTGTCTCCAGCTCTCGGAGCTTCACCAGCTTCAGCTCATCCTGTAGCTGGGCCATGTTGTTCTCATCAGGCAGAGAGCTGCTCCTCTGTAACACAAACACACACACATGATAAAGATATGAAACATACAGATATAACCACACACACACACGTACACAGGTGTGGTTGAGCTCGGTTCTCTTACCTTCTCTAGGTCCAGTACTTTGTCCTGCATCTCTTTGAGGGCTCCCAGTAGCTCTGCCTCCTGCAGCCGGGACTGCTCCAGCTGCGTCTGCAGACCGGTCACAAACTGCTCTGTGTACTGAGAAACAACACATGGACCAATTATAAACGGAGACAACACACTGGGACCAATCCCAAACTGACACTACACATATCAACCAATCAATCAAACTGCTCTGTGTACTAAGGCATCAGGAGATAAAGATCCTCCACCCAGCACAGTCAGAAGAGGGCTGGCCAACCCTTAGAGCCTGGTTCCTCTCTAGGTTTCTTCCTAGGTTCCTGCCTTTCTAGGGAGTTTTTCCGAGCCACCGTGCTTCTACATCTGGATTGCTTGCGGTCTGGGAATCTAGGCTGGGTTTCTGCATAGCAGTTTGCCACTGCTAACTCCAAAAGGCCTTTTTTTAAATACATTTGATTGGTTGACGGGGCAGAAGAATGTCTGTCTAAATGGCTGTTTTCTATTGATATGGAAATGGGAAACCACAAAGTCTATCAGTGTATCCACCAGGTAGATTCACCTCATTGGTGGACACCCAAGCAGATAAATGAGTGATGTACTAAAAGGAGATGTGGAGTACAGCTCTGTGTCGCTGTGGTAGTTGTGGTGAGATGGACAGAAGGGATGTGGGTTGGCAAAAGGGGGAAACCAACCAAAGAAAACATGTCCGTTTCTCACTAGATGCAGTTCAGAGAGAAGAGACTGAAAGAGAGAGCTGGTGAGATAGAGAGAGAGAACGTTGGGACAAACCAATATCTTTGTGTGTGTATGCATGGCATAAAGGCCTTTCTTTCTTTGTGAATTAAAGTACCACTCGGTTTCAATGTGAGAGAGAAGTGAGAGGTGGGGGTGTGTGAATTCTGGCTTGGTAATATACCCAGGCTAGTCATCGGAGGCACAACACATACTCTGACCACACCTGAAACTCCAAATCCATAGCAACACCACACACACCTATACCACTGATTCTCTCCATGGCCCCAATTCTAGTAGATCTAAAACTTACTAACGGAGGAGGAGGAGACAGTCAAGGAAACAATGTTGAGACGTGCTCTCACATTAGTGTGACTGCTGTGTCTGAGTGTGAAGAGAAACAGCACATTGTTACAACACTGTACACACTGTCCATAGCCACAATATGACATTGGAAATGTCTCTATTCCTTTGAAACGTTTGCGAGTGTAATGTTTATTTCTGTTTATTTCACTTTTGTTTATTATCCATTTCATTTGCTTTGGCAATGTGACCATGTTTCCCCAATGAAACCCTTTGAATTGAAACTGAGACACTCACGTCTGTAGAAAGAGTTGTGGTTCCTGACACATTCAGTAACAGAAACACATTGTCTTTTATTTTTTGCCGTCGTTGGGGACTTGCATTCAAAACGGATTCAAGCGCCGACTGACTCACACGTGTTTGAATAGACTAAAATAGTGTGTGTGTGAGAAATATTTTTAAAATGTATGTATATATATATATTTAAAAAAATGAAAACAACATTCTACACACATGATGCAGTGCACCGTGAGGCAAAGTCACAGAGGAGCATTCGGTGTTTCTGTAGCATACAACACACACTAACACACAAGGACAGGCGACACACAGCTGCTAACACACAGCCACAATAGAATAACTGAAGCCCTATTGTACTGGACCAGCTGGGCTACAGGCATTGTCTGTCTGTCTACCCATTCAACATCACACTAATTGTCCACCTCACCATGGCGGTCTGTCTACATCTATACTTTAGAATGCTCATACATCTGGCTTATACCACACCAGCCCTGGGTGAACACAATGTTATAACACTATGGATTTAGAACAGGTCAAACATCAAACTCTATACAATGACTACCGCCCCCGTAGCACTCACCTCGGTAGCCATGAATTGCTTTGAAAGGCTGGTCATGGCTCACATCAACACATCTCGCAAACCCCTTTTCCCACTCCAATTCTATTCTCACCTATGTGAGAATGCTGTTTATTGACTACAGCTCAGCGTTCAATGGCATAGTGCCCACAAAGCTCATCACTAAGCTAAGGAACCTGGGACTAAACACCTCCCTCTGTAACTAGATCTTGGACTTCCTGAAGGGCCGTCCCCAGGTGGTAAGGGTAGGTAACAACACGTCTGCAACGCTGATCTTCAACACGGGGGCCCCTCAGGGGTATGTGCTTAGTCCCCTCCTGTACACTCCCTTTTCACCCATGACTGTGTGGCCAAGCACAACTTCAACACCATCATTAAGTTTGTTGACGACACAACGGTGGCAGGCCTGATCACCGACAACAATGAGACAGCCTACAGGGAGGAGGTCAGAGACCTGGTAGTGTGGTGCCAGGACAACAACCTCTCCCTCAACGTGAGCAAGACAAAGGAAATGATTGTGAACTACAGGATAAGAAAGCCCAAAAAATTGGCAAAGACTCCAGTCACGCAAGTCCTAGACTGTTCCCTCTGCTACTGCTCGGCAAGCGGTAGCGGAATGCCAAGTCTAGGCCCAAAAGACTCCTTATCAGCTTCTACCCCCAAGACATATGACTGCTGAATAATTAATCAAATGGTCACCCAGACTATCTGCATTGCCCCCCACCACCCACCCCCTTTGTTTTTTTACACTGCTGCTACTCGCTGTTTATTATCAATGCATAGTCATTTCACCCCTACCTGCATGTACAAATGACCATAATTGCCTCGATTACCTGTTCTCCCACACACCGACTTGGTACCAGTATCCTCTGTATATAGCAGCGTTATTGTTATTTTGTTGTGTTCCTTTTTTTTACTGAGGTTTATTTAGTAAATATTTTCTCAACTCTATTTTCTTAAAACTGCATTATTGGGTAAGGGCTTGTAAGTATTCGGCGCATGTGACAAATAAAATTTGTTTGGATTTATAATGTACGGTGTTGCTCTGCTGGCAACTGAATGCAATAATTCTACATTAAAAAGAGTCAACACATTGACAAGCAACACAGTCCTAAAATCACACACACAGAATTACTGTAAGTGAGCATAGAACAGTTACTTTGGTAGTGATTCAGTTTCTGTAATTTAAGTGACGTTTTTCAAATATAACCCAAGATGAGAAACTAAGAAAGTGTTTGCCAGCCTTTCCACTATCATCAAAGCGCTACTCAAACACTTACGATAAGATGATAATCAACTTGGTCTTAAACGTAGGAATTACAAACATCCATACGCGCATTATGCTGAACTGTTTGGAAAACACATGTTGTTATTATGTTACATGGTATGACGAGAAAAGGGGCATAATAATATGTATACACTGCAACAGTTGCCTCTAAGACATACAGTGGGGCAAAAAAGTATTTAGTCAGCCACCAATTGTGCAAGTTCTCCCACTTAAAAAGATGAGAGAGGCCTGTAATTTTCATCATAGGTACACTTCAACTATGACAGACAAAATGAGAAGAAAAAAATCAGGAAAATCACATTGTAGGACTTTTAATTAATTTATTTGCAAATTATGGTGGAAAATAAGTATTTGGTCAATAACAAAAGTTTCTCAATACTTTGTTATATACCCATTGTTGGCAATGACAGAGATGAAACGTTTTCTGTAAGTCTTCACAAGGTTTTCACACACTGTTGCTGCTATTTTGGCCCATTCCTCCATGCAGATCTCCTCTAGAGCAGTGATGTTTTGGGGCTGTTGCTGGGCAACACAGACTTTCAACTCCCTCCAAAGATTTTCTATGGGGTCGAGATCTGGAGACTGGCTAGGCCACTCCAGGACCTTGGAATGCTTCTTACGAAGCCACTCCTTTGTTGCCCGGGCGGTGTGTTTGGGATCATTGTCATGCTGAAAGACCCAGCCACGTTTCAACTTCAATGCCCTTGCTGATGGAAGGAGGTTTTCACTCAAAATCTCACGATACATGGCCCCATTCATTCTTTCCTTTACACGGATCAGTCGTCCTGGTCCCTTTGCAGAAAAACAGCCCCAAAGCATGATGTTTCCACCCCCATGCTTCACAGTAGGTATGGTGTTCTTTGGATGCAACTCAGCATTCTTTGTCCTGCAAACACGACGAGTTGAGTTTTTACCAAAAATTTATATTTTGGTTTCATCTGACCATATGACATTCTCCCAATCTTCTTCTGGATCATCCAAATGCTCTCTAGCAAACTTCAGACAGGCCTGGACATGTACTGGCTTAAGCAGGGGGACACATCTGGCACTGCAAGATTTGAGTCCCTGGCGGCGTAGTGTGTTACTGATGGTAGGCTTTGTTACTTTGGTCCCAGCTCTCTGCAGGTCATTCACTAGGTCCCCCGGTGTGGTTCTGGGATTTTTGCTAACCGTTCTTGTGATAATTTTGACCCCACAGGGTGAGATCTTGCGTGGAGCCCCAGATCGAGGGAGATTATCAGTGGTCTTGTATGTCTTCTGAATCTGCAATAGGTAAGCAGCTTGGTTTGAAGAAATCAACTGTGGGAGCAATTATTAGGAAATGTATGTCTTCCATTTCCTAATAATTGCTCCCACAGTTGATTTCTTCAATCCAAGCTGCTTACCTATTGCAGATTCAGTCTTCCCAGCCTGGTGCAGGTCTACAATTGTGTTTCTGGTGTCCTTTGACAGGTCTTTGGTCTTGGCAATAGTGGAGTTTGGAGTGTGACTGTTTGAGGTTGTGGACAGGTGTCTTTTATACTGATAACAAGTTCAAACAGGTGCCATTAATACAGGTAACGAGTGGAGGACAGAGAAGCCTCTTAAAGAGGAAGTTACAGGTCTGTGAGAGCCAGAAATCTTGCCATCACTGATTATGATGCAGACCGATACTGTCTATCATCCAACATCCACTAACTGTGCCACTCTGGCTAGATTGAGGTCACAACTCAACACAAACTGACTTGGGGAAATTCACTTTGACACTTCACAGTTCTCACCAACACCAGCCTTTATTTATTCTTTTCTCACCGAAGAATTTGTCAATGTCATTGATGTAGAATGTAATTAAATGACAAGTACAATTTGCTAAAAATTATGTCAATATTTTACGAGCAGAAGACTGTCCGAATGAGTCAGTTCCCCAAACAAGAACAAGAAAAAAAATCCACAAGGGCAACCACAGACTATAAAGCCTAGTGCTGGTATTTTACCATAACAGTCACTGGCACATCAAAAACATGTTTTGCCAATTTGTAACTTTTAGAGCTTGTTATCCATTGCAATAGACTTGTATTTGAGTGAAAGCCTAAGACGGGTGCACTGTTCATCAAAGCCTGACTTTAGTTCAGTCCCTGCCCCAACCCAATATCTCACCCACACTGACTCCAGATCATTCCTTACCTTCTCCCGCTGCAGTTCTCCGATGGTGTCCTGGGCTTTCTCCAGGTTCTGGCTGGTCACGCTGAACTGCTGCCTCACCACCGCCAGCTCCCGCTTGATCACGTAGTTCTCCTCCGCCTCCTGCGCCCGCGTCACCTGACCCTGGAATAGTGAAGACACAGGGTCAGAGACCAGAGGGGGCTGTGTCAGTTATAGGGAATGTGTCTGGGGGGGTGGGGGTATGGACATCGTTGGTTGGGATTTAGAGGGAATTGGTGCTTAGTTTTAACACTTTCACTATTGGAGGTTAGATATTAGGGGTTTGGCAGAGTAGAATATAAATGGCTCTTCTGTATCCATTCCGATTAGGTTTCAATTACCCTGCAAAGACATTTCTGTCCTAATGAATGACAAAGGGCACAAAACAGTGCCTGTGTTTCGACGAGCCACATGCAGTGTTAGAGCACCCGCCATGGACACACATGCGGTCACAGGGGGAACAGGGTCAGACAGACGGACAGACAGACAGACAGACAGACAGACAGACAGACAGACAGACAGACAGACAGACAGACAGACAGACAGACAGACAGACAGACAGACAGACAGACAGACAGACAGACAGACAGACAGACAGACAGACAGACAGACAGACAGACAGACAGACAGACAGACAGACAGACAGACAGACAGACAGACAGACAGACAGACAGACAGACAGACAGACAGACAGACAAAACATTCTCTCATGCAGAAGTCAGGCACTGATCGGTCACTGTCCTTGCAGACAGAGAGAGGAAGTGCAGGAGGAAGGAAGGTGTTAAGAGGAGGAGAGATGGTTTTCCAGTACCGTACCTGTATCAGCCTGTCTGCTAGAGCAGCACTTTCCTACAACACCAGTGAAGGAGAGGAAGAAGATAAGACAATAAAAGGAGGATAAGGAGAGAATAGGGAGACTTAAAGACAAAGAGGAGTGAAGGATAAGAACAGGGCGAGCGTGTAACGGAAACGTGACAACAGAAAATAAATAAGAGGGTGAGACAGAAATAAATAAATCACAGTACAGAGTGAAAGAGCGGCAGTGGGTTTGTGTGAGAGAAGGAATAAAAAGAGGACAGAAAGACAACAAGCATTACTCAGAGAACAACAGGAGAGAAGCAAGAGGGGAAGAAAAGCCAGAGTGCTTGGAAAAGGAGGAGAGACTCAGTGGCTCCGGTCTAGAATAAGGCCCATCCATTTCAATCATCCATTCACGCACACAAAATCAACAGACATGATCTCTGTCTTTAGGTGCATTCACAACTTAAGTCACCTCACTTATTCTGTAAATGTGATAGGATATAAGTCTTGGTTGGCATATTTTAGCTTCATGTTCCTGGCTGTGTTTTATTGTCCACCATAAACCTTATTCGCATAACAACGAAAGTGAGTGTCTGACTCGAAGCCAAGTTTCCATCTCTTACCTTCTCCAATGTCTCAATCCTCTGCTTCAGAAGCCTGTTCTCTGTGCGTAACCTCTGTGGATGTGTATTTAAAACGGGTAGAGAGACCGTTAGGAACATGTATTAGTCATTATACAATGCTTATAAATCTGTTGGTCAATTAATAGATTAGCTCAAAGAAGTTAAGATGTGTGAGTACACACACACACACACACACACACACACACACACACACACACACACACACACACACACACACACACACACACACACACACACACACACACACACACACACACACACACACACACACACACACACACACACACACACACACACACACACACACACACACACACACACACACACACACACACCTTGATCTCTATCTGCTCCTCCATCTCTTTGTTCTTGATTGTGGTGTACTCTTTCTCCAACCTGGCAAATAAAAGCATTTTAGCAGAGTTAGATTCATACAATGCGTTTCCATTTTCCATTTATGCATTTGACTGTGTGCAAATCAAACTGAAACTAATCATCTTAAACTGAAAGCATGCTTTGTATAGTAACACCACCACAAATCAGGGCCCATTGGGCCATATGAACTGTAGTCTACAACCTAAAGCCAGTATTGTTATTCTAATGAATAGTGATTAGAAGCAAAGCCTACTTCTTCATCCTCTTGGGGTTGTATTTGACCTGGTAGGCCCTCAGGATCAGCTTGTCTGGGCAGCTGTCAAACTGGTGAGGGATCAACTTCTGGAAGTGCTGCGAGAGAAGGAAGAGACATGGTTAGAGCTTCATAGAATACACTCTGAACGAGAATATGCCTCCTGTTCATACACTCTGAACGAGAATATGTCTCCTGTTAATACACTCTGAACGAGAATATGTCTCCTGTTCATACACTCTGAACGAGAATATGTCTCCTGTTAATACACTCTGAACGAGAATATGTCTCCTGTTAATACACTCTGAACGAGAATATGTCTCCTGTTCATACACTCTGAACGAGAATATGTCTCCTGTTAATACACTCTGAACGAGAATATGTCTCCTGTTAATACACTCTGAACGAGAATATGTCTCCTGTTCATACACTCTGAACGAGAATATGTCGTCTGTTAATACACACTGAACGAGAATATGTCTCCTGTTAATACACTCTGAACGAGAATATGTCTCGTGTTAATACACTGAACGAGAATATGTCTCCTGTTAATACACTGAACGAGAATATGTCTCCTGTTAATACACTGAACGAGAATATGTCTCCTGTTAATAAACTCTGAACGAGAATATGTCTCCTCTTAATACACTCTGAACAAGAATATGTCGTCTGTTAATACACTACGAAAAATAATATGTCTGTTAATACACTATGAAAAATAATATGTCCTGTTAATACACTATGAAAAATAACATGTCCTGTTAATACACTATGAAAAATAACATGTCCTGTTAATACACTATGAAAAATAATATGTCTGTTAATACACTCTGAAAGGGAATAATATGTCTGTTAATACACTATGAAAAATAATATGTCTGTTAATACACTCTGAAAGGGAATAATATGTCTGTTAATACACTATGAAAAATAATATGTCTGTTAATACACTCTGAAAAATAACGTGTCTGTTAATACACTCTGAAAGGGAATAATATGTCCTGTTATTACACTATGAAAAATAATATGTCCTGTTAATACACTATGAAAAATTATATGTCTGTTATTACACTCTGAAAAATAACGTGTCTGTTAATAAACTCTGAAAAATAATATGTCTGTTAATACACTCTGAAAGGGAATAATATGTCCTGTTAATACACTATGAAAAATAATATGTCTGTTAATACACTATGAAAAATAATCTGTCTGTTAATACACTCTGAAAGGGAATAATATGTCTGTTAATACACTATGAAAAATAATATGTCTGTTAATACACTCTGAAAGGGAATAACATGTCCTGTTAATACACTATGAAAAATAATATGTCTGTTAATACACTCTGAAAGGGAATAATATGTCCTGTTATTACACTATGAAAAATAATATGTCCTGTTAATACACTATGAAAAATAATATGTCCTGTTAATACACTATGAAAAATAATATGTCCTGTTAATACACTATGAAAGGGAATAATATGTCTGTTAATACACTCTGAAAGGGAATAATATGTCTGTTAATACACTCTGAAAGGGAATAATATTTCTGTTAATACACTCTGAAAGGGAATAATGTCTGTTAATACACTCTGAAAGGGAATAATATGTCTGTTAATACACTCTGAAAGGGAATAATATGTCCTGTAGGTATCACATGATAATTGAAGTAAAGACACTTCACAAATGCCCATATGTTTAAACAATGGTTCATTTCACTCTTTTGTTTTTCTTGCCTCCAGCAAGTCTTGGTCTATCTACAGTGATAATTCATGATTTATACTACAGTGCAGGGGTCCCCAATTACATTTAGCTGTGGGCTGATTTTTCTTTGAGCCGATGGAACATAGTTATAAATCATTTGTACACTGAAAATTGACCGCAAGAACAGATATAGTATTTCACAAAACAATTTGAATTTGAAACCTTGATTACATTGTGATACGATCACATATGTCTCCATGTATCCGTGGGAATACTTGGGAACAGATTTCCTAAATTAAAATCACGTTGAGCTCATTTTCTGGTAATTTTACAGTCTTTTATGTCCAAGAAAGATTTTTTTTTCTTAAATAAAATCTCAGAAAACATGGGGGGTAAAATAAAATCACCCACAAGAGAAATTTGGTCCCTTAAAGCTGAATTACTTAATGGTGAAACAGCTTATTGGGGAACCCTGCTGTAGTGCCTTTTATTGGGACGGCAGGTAGGCTAGTGGTTAGAGTATTGGACTAGTATCTGAAAGGTTGCAAGATTGAATCCCCAAGATGACAAGGTAAAAAAATATGTTCTGGCCCTGACTTGCCTAGTTAAATAAAGGTAAAATAAAAATATTGGATAAATCCCAAATGGCACCCTATTCCATATATCGTCCACTAATTTTGAGGGGGCCTAGTGGTTGTTACCTGAGACATGCCCTCCATGTCCAACTGGATGAGGTCAGTCTGGTTGTACTGCAGAATGGCCATGCCCACACGAAATATAATCTCCAGACCCTGAAGACAGGGAATCAAAGTTCAATTTAACACAACCATAGTGCTCGATCACAAGACTCTCTTATGGAAGATATTTTATCTTCATGAGAACAACCCGTAAATAAAGGTTACATTTAAATCAAACCATGTCTATTGGATCCACTATGTTGATTTTTCTCTCAAAGTGTGTTCACCCAAACACATTCTCACACTCGTATAAGACGCCAGTGGTGAGTCTCTTACCTCGTACATGAAGATATCAAAGATGCGTGTGGCGACGGGCATGGGGAGGAAGGTGAGGAAGAGAGTGAGGAACCAGGAGGAGGCGTACATGGAGGTGTGGAAACTCTGAGAACGGAAGTGGACGTTCAGCTCCGGGAGCTGCTCCTGTTGGGATAAGGTGAGAGAGGGAAAAGAGGAAGAGAAAGAGGGTAGATGAGAGGGGAAGAGACGAGAGGAGTTAATTAAGCAATAAGGCACGAGAGGGTGTGGTATATGGCCAATATACCACGGCTAAGGGCTGTTCTTATGCACGAGTGCCTGGACACACCGTGGTATATTGGCCATATATCACAAACCCCCAAGGTGCCTTATTGCTATTATAAATGGGTAACCAATGTAATTAGAGCAGTAAAAATAAATGTTTTGTCATAGCCGTGGTATACGGTCTGATATAACATGGCTGTCAGCCAATCAGCATTCAGATCTAAAACCACCCAGTTTATAATAATAGGGGTTTTAGTTGAGCTGCAACACTGTAATGGTTTAAAAGTGGTACTATAAAAAATGTAAGGACTAACCTAGAACAAATCTGTGCTGTATGAATCTATTTGCTGCCCCATAGTGGACAACTCTATAATTGCAATATCTGTGCTTATTCCCCAACTACAGTACACCATATACATACTTAAGTAAAACCAGACATTTTTTAGGTATTTTTTCCCCATTTCAATCCCAGACACCTGCAAGGCTCTTAAGGTTTTAGTTTATTTGACAATATATGCATCCTAAATGGCACTACATTCCCTACATAGGGCACTACTTTGACCTATTGGCCCTTGTCAAAAGTAGTGCACTTTATAGGGTATAATTTGCCATTTGGGACACATTCAACCGTCTACATTGGCCAGCGTGACTTATGGAGATGGATAAAGTTGATTTACCTGCAGCAGGTATTCAAACTGGTAGATACAGAGGCCTAGTTCAGCCATAGTTGGTTTGAAAAGCTCCCTCAGACGGTACTCCTGCATCAGACGCACAAACACGCAGAACGCCTCCTCCTCTGGCATCTAGAGGGCCACAGGAGAGACCGGGTCAGGCTGTGTGACTGTGTGTGCATTCACACTAATAAGGAGCTCAGAGGTCATTTATTCATACTGTATAAGCAACGAAAAACGGGTAGAATCAGGATAATTCCGTATTTAGCACAACGTAGCGCGATAGCAAGAGAGGGGAATGTCGAGACTAGAGGGCTGCTGAAGAGTCGTTACCTGCATGAGCAGCAGGCCCACGATGAAGGCACTGCCCTGGCAGTAGCCCACCTCCCGGTCCACCAGAGAATACGCCTGCACACACAGACATCAATCAATATCAACAAACCTATACTCATTGGGGAGACTTCCCGGACACAGATTAAGTTTAGAGATTCTCCATTTACAATGCTTTTTAGTCCAGGACTAGGCTTCATCAGTGTCTGGGAAACCGGCCCCTACAGTTCACATACACATTTGACTCAATCAATCAAATGTATTTATAAAGCCGTTTTTACAATCAGCAGATGTCACAAAGCGCTTATACAGAAACTCAGCCAAAAACCCCAAACAGCAAGCAATGCAGATGTAACTGCTTCTAACTGTTCATCCAACTGCACATCTCACTAGTGCCTAGTTAAAGAAAAGGTTCAATAAAAACAAAATAGTACCAAAAAGGACTAATCATAACAAATTTATTCTGTTTGTCCAAGTAAACCTAAGAGACAACGTTCACAAAAACAAACAAAAAAGTCATGCTCAAGGTGAAAATGTCCTCACCTTCATGACGTTGAAGAGCACCTCCTGACCCAGGCTGTCCTGGCCCTTGAAGAACTCATGCTCGGGGTAGGTGCGGGCGATGTCCCGGCGGATGAGCTTTTCGCAGGGCGAGGACATCTTGAGCAGCTCAGAATACTGGTTCTTCACTGGCATGTCTGTGGCGTTACCAAGCAACTGCCACACGATGGCCCGGAAGTGGTGTGGGATGCCC
Organism: Oncorhynchus gorbuscha; assembly: GCF_021184085.1. NCBI lineage: Eukaryota > Metazoa > Chordata > Actinopteri > Salmoniformes > Salmonidae > Oncorhynchus > Oncorhynchus gorbuscha. The sequence goes on from NW_025746051.1 coordinate 60,893, forward strand.
TTGCGGATCAGCTCCTGGAGGTGAAAAGATTTAGTTACGAATCAAATTCTCAGTTTACTGTAGAATTCCACCTCCCAGCCTATACTGAATATCTATGTCATCTCATACGTCTCTAATCTTCACTTATCTTATCCCTCCATCTGTGCTGTCCTCACTTGTCCTCGCTCCCATTTTCTCCTCTCTAATCTCTCCTGCTGTTCCCCTCTCCCTTTCTCCATCCTTTTCCCTAGCTCTGTCTGCTCTCTCCCTCAATGTTCTCCCTCCATCTTTTCTGCTCTTCCCGGCACTCTGACTGTCCTTTCCATCTCTTCCATCTCTTCTCACTTTCACCTTACCTACAGTCCCCCCCCCCCTTATTCGTCCTCTCTCCTCGCTCTCCATCTTATCCCCCTAACCCCGATGTACCCTCTCCGTTACCCATCCATCTCTCCTCTGCCCACCACTCCCATGTCATATCTCATCTTTCTCTATTTAACCCTTACTTTACCAAGTAAGTTGACTGAGAACACATTCTCATTTACAGCAACGACCTGGGGAATAGTTACAGGGGAGAGGCGGGGGATGAATGAGCCAATTGTAAACGGGGGATGATTAGATGACAGTGATGTTATGAGGGCCAGATTGGGAACTTAGCCAGGAGACAGGGGTTAACACCACTACTCTTACGATAAGTACCATGGGATCTTTAGTGACCACAGAGAGTCATGACACCTGTTTAACGTTCCATCTGAAAGAAGGCACCCTACACAGGGCAATGTCCCCAATCACTGCCCTGGGGCATTGGGATTTTTTTTTTTAGACCAGAGGGAAAGGTTCCCCCTGCTGGCCCTCCAACACCACTTTTCCCCCTCTCCTCCCCATCTTCTCCCCTCTATTCCCTTTACTCTGTCAGTCTCTCAATCACTCATCCACCCCCCCCCCACCTTGAGCAGCTTGTCCTTCTTGCGTCTCCATTCGTCCCACTCGTTGACGATGCGTCCCCACAGGATCCAGGTGTCCTCCTCCAGGTGGGACAGGTTGGACGAGGCAGAGGAGCTTGACACAAGTGACGAGCCGCTGTTCCGCCGCGAGCCGCTCATCGAGCGCATCGACTTGGAGTCCGCCTCCAGAAGTCTGAGGTGGGGGGGAGGTGTCAAGGGGTTAGGGGTCAAAGGTCAGACATGGGTCACATGAGTGAATCTAGACCCACTTATGCTTTCATTACTCTAGTCTTGTTTCCATTACTTGCTTTGATCTTTTTATTGTTAATCCATAATGTTAAGCTTTTCAGGCTTAATGTTATATGCTCTTTTGCATTAAATTAGACTGTTACTTGAAACGTTTTTAATTGTTACTCCATGTAGTAGAAAATCACATGTGGGAGAATGTCATGTAAAACACTGGAGAGCACAAAGAACCAGCAGTAACTTTAGTACCACTAGGTCAAGTTACTGAGCCTTGAGCACCTCTCTGATAGTGACTGGGCACTGGGCCTATTGTTGAGATACTTATCAGTGCCAAAGCAGCTACTCTGATAGTAGAGACAATGAGGGTGTGTCCAAAATGGCAGCTTTTCCCCTATATAGTGCACTGCTTTTGACCCGAGCTCGCCTGGACCCTGATCAAAAGTAATGCACTACATAGGGAATAGGATGCCATTTGGGACGCAGCCTGAGTGTGTGCCTGCACATTGGTTATAATACCGTGCCAGTAACAGCAAAGGTCCAGCTCACAGAGGCAGAAGAGGAAGGTGCAACAGTGCATGTTCCAGCTCTGGCATCAAAGCGTCTCTCAGCTAGCCTAGCCGGCTATTTTGGCCCGCTAGACCTTGGCCAAAATCTCCTCCAGCCCAATGACACATCTGCTCAGTGCATCTGCTTTGGAGCTACCCACAGCGGGGAGAGGCTAACCTCTGCTACCCCATACTGACCTGGAAACCTCATAGCCATGTGCTGTAACACAGTTGGATCGCTGGACTGTACCCGTCTGTTTATGAGTGGCTCATCATTTACCTGGCAAAATATCAGCAAATGCCATTCTCACAACAGCGCAGGGATCTTGAACGCAGCCATGCGAGACCAGTCACAACCTAACAGTAGGTTTCCATTGAACAAGGTTACAAAAGCAATGTTGCAAAAAGACATGTGTAATGGAAACGGCAGATATATGAGAAACGTGCTACAGATTGACAACATTTTTATCCGTTCAATAAGGGTGGATTTTTCTTTTGTTGAACTCTCTTTATTGCAAGAAATGATGATGGAGACTGTATTTATGTAATAGATTATGGCCAAATCATTTTTAAGATAAGCTTACGAGCAGCACATCGAATCCACATTTAATTCTAAATCCAACTATTGGTCAAATATATTTAAAAAATTCCCTTTGCAGTGACTTTCAATAATGCCTGAATTTCTTAGCCTTTCTTTTCTGTTTGGCTGGATGCAAGTTCAAGATCCAATTATTTCAGATCTAAAGGAGTGCAAGTTTCACCATGGCGATAAGGTGGCACATGAGAAATCTTAGAATTCTTAGAATATTAGTCAATTCTTGCATTCTATCCATGCTGGCTTTGGGAGCTACCTCAAACATGAAACAGATAGGTGAGAGGGCATACAGGCTGCCGCCAGTTTATTAAATGTGCAATTTGCCTACATGGATCATGGAAAAATGTCAACCACTTCATTTTTGTTTGACATGTTTTTGCTAAAAAGTTTTGTTAAATTTCATGGGATGTCATTACGTCCAGCTGTTTTTAAATTGACACGAGACAGTTCAATGAAAACGCAAAGTGGCAGGCAATTGTCGCATCTATTTTCTTTCTAAACATCTACACAAAACCACTGGACAAGTTAATGGAAACATAACAGCTAACTGCCAAAATAAATTACACTTGAGTGAACGAGGCATACAAAGTATATTGAAAGCAGGTGCTTCTACACAGGTGTGGTTCCTGAGTTAATTAAGCAATTAAAAACCCATCATGCTTAGCGTCTATGTATAAAATGCCCAGTTGCCCATTAGTTTGGCTACCACGGCAAGAAGAGACATCAGTGACTTTGAAAGAGGGGGATCAAAGGAGTATAGGGGGTTTAAAGCGTGTGCGTCTCAGTCACCAGATCTCAACCCAATTGAACACTTATGGGAGATTCTGGAGCAGTGCCTGAGACAGCCTTTTCCACCACCACCACCAACAACAAAAATTATGGAATGTCATGCAGAAGAATGGTGTCGCATCCCTCCAATAGAGTTTCAGACACTTGTAGAATCTATGTGAAGGTGCATTGAAGCTGTTCTGACTTGTGGTGCCCAGCGTCCTATTAAGACACTTTATGTTGTTGTTTCCTTTATTTTGGCAGTTACCTGTAGCTACTGTGCAACACATGTGAACCCTGGTTCCCATCTCTTTCTCACCTGTTCTGCTCCTCAAGCTTGGCCAGCAGCTCTAGCTCGTCAGGGCTCAGGCTCTCAGAGTCGGCGGGGGAGGCGGCGGGGGCCGAGAGCATGGCATCTTGGCAAGATGAGTCCGGGCTGAGGAGGGGGCTTCCCATGGAATGGTCCATGCCAGGGGGAGAGGAAGGGGGACACTCCAGCTGGTTGGGTCCCCCTGTGGAGCACTCTCTCTCGGGGCTGCCGCTGGGGGTGGACATGGTGGAGGTGGGCACGGTGCAATGCACTGTTGGACAGGGGAGGCTGTGGCTGGGTCTCCTTACCCGTCTCCCCCGCTGTAAGGTCACCTGGTAGGGTGGTGCCGGAGCCAATTGGATCAGGGTTCCTCAAATCTGTTGTGAATTTTGAGGACATTTGAATTACGAGGACATATGCATGAGGACATATGCATGAGGACATATTCATGAGGACATATTCATGAGGACATGTGCATGAGGACATATGCATGAGGACATATGCATGAGGACATACACTGAACAAAAATATGAATGCAACATGTAAAGTGTTGGTCCCATGTTTCATGAAATAAAAGATCCCAGAAATGTTCCATATGCACAAAAAGCTTATTTCTCTCAAATTTCTGGCACAAATGTGGTTACATCCCTGTTCATGAGCATTTCTCCTTTGCCAAGATAATCCATCCACCTAACAGGTGTGGCATATCAAGAAGCTGAGTAAACAGCATGACCATTAAACAGGTGCACCTTGTGCTGGGGACAATAAAAGGCCACTCTAAAATGAGCATTTGTGTCACACGACATAATGCCAGATGTCTCAAATTGAGCGTGCAATTGGCATGCTGACTGCAAGAATGTCCACCAGAGCTGTTGCCAGAGAATCCAATGTTAATTTTTCTACCAAAATGAATGCACAGAGATACCGTGATGAGATCCTGAGGCCCATTGTTGTGCCATTCATCCGCCGCCATCAACTCATGTTTCAGCATAATAATGCACGGCCCCATGTCGCAAGGATCTGTACACAATTCCTTAAAACTGTAAATGTCCCAGTTCTTCCATGGTCTGCATACTCACCAGACATGTCCCCCATTAAGCATGTTTGGGGTGCTCTGGATCAACGTGTTCCACAGGAAACAATCAACAGCCTGATCAACTCTATGCAAAGGAGATGTGCCTACATGAGGCAAATGGTGGTCACACTGGTTTTCTGAACCATGCCCCTTTATTTTTTTAATGGTATCTGACCAACAGATGTATCTGTATTCCCAGTCATGTAAAATCTATAAATTAGGGACTAAGTCATTCATTTCAAATGGACTTATTTCCTTATATGAACTATAACTCAGTAAAATCTTTGAATGAATGCTGCGTTTACATTTTTGTTCAGTATACATACAAACAGTGCATTCGGAAAGTATTCAGAACCCTTGACTTTTTCCAAATTTACAACCAAATTCTAAAGATTCTACACACAATAACCCACAATGACAAAGCGAAAATAGGTTTGTAGAATTTTTTGCTAATTGATTAAAAAATTAAAAACAGAAATACCTTATTTCCAGTATCAGTCAAAGGTTTGAACACACCTACTAATTCAAGGTTGTTTTTTTTCTTCACTATTTTAGTTTTTTTTTGCGACTGCACTTGAAGAAATTTTCAAAGTTCTTGAAATTCATGATTTACTGACCTTCATGTCTTAAAAGTAATGATGGACTGTCATTTCTCTTTGCTTATTTGAGCTGTTCTTGGCATAATATGGAGATGGTCTTTTACCAAATTCTGTATGCCACCCCTACCTTGTCACAGCACAACTGATTGGCTCAAACGCATGAACTTCTTTGGGACTGGGGGGCAGTATTGAGTAGCTTGGGTGAATAAGGTGCCCAGAGTAAACTGCCTGCTACTCAGGCTCAAAAGCTACAATATGCATATAATTAGTAGATTTGGATAGAAAACACTCTGAAGTTTCTAAAACTGTTTGAATTATGTCTGTGAGAATAACAGAACTCATATGGCAGGCAAAAACCTGAGAAGAAATCCAACCAGGAAGTGGGAAATCTGAGGTTTGTAGTTTTTCAAGTCATTGCCTATCCAATATACAGTGTCTATGAGGTCATATTCACTTCCTACGGCTTCAACTAGATGTCAGCAGTCTTTAGAACCTTGTTTCGGGCTTCTACTGTGAAAGGGGAGAGAATAAGAGCTGTTTGAGTCAGAGGTCTGGCAGAATGCCATGAGCACAGTAAGGCATGCGACCGTGAGAGCCAGCTGCGTTCCTTTTCATTTCTAAAGACAAAGGAATTGTCCGGTTGAAACATTATTGAAGATGTATGTTAAAAACATCCTAAAGATTGATTCTATACATCGTTTGACATGTTTCTACAAACTGTAATATGACTTTTTGACTTTGTCTGAACTAAGTGATCGCGCATTGAGCATTTGGATTACTGGGCTAAACGTGTGAACAAATGAATGATGGATGATAAATGATGGACTTTATTGAACAAAACAAACATTTATTGTGGAACTGGGATTCCTGGGAGTGCATTCCGATGAAGATCAAAGGTAAGTGAATATTTATAACGCTATTTCTGAGTTTTGTGACACCTCTCCTTCTTTGGAAAATGGCTGTATGTTTTTCTGTGACTTGGCGCTGACCTAACATAATCACAAGGTGTGCTTTGACTGTATAGCCTTTTTGAAATCAGACACCGTTGCTGGATTAACGAGAAGTTTATCTTTAAAATGGTGTATAATACTTGTATGTTTGAGGAATTTTAATTATGAGATTTCTGTTGTTTTGAATTTGGCGCCCTGCAATTTCACTGGCTGTTGCTAGCGTCCCACATATCCCAGAGAAGTTTTAAAGAAAGAAATTCCACAAATTCACTTTTAACAAGGCATACCTTTTAATTGAAATGCATTCCAGGTGAATACCTCATGAAGCTGGTTGAGAGAATGCCAAGAGTGTGCAAAGCTGTCATCAAGGCAAAGGGTGGCAACTTTGAAGAATCTCAAATATAAAATAGATTTTGATTTGTTTAACACTATTTTGGTTACTACATGATTCTATGTGTGTTATTTCATAGTTTTGATGTCTTCACTATTATTCTACAATGTATAAAAGAGTCAAAATAAAGAAAAACCTTTCAAATGAGCTGGTGTCCAAACTTCTGACTGGTACTGTAAGTATTCAGACCCTTTGCAATGAGACTCAAATTGAGCTCAGGTGCATCCTGTTTCCATTGATCATTCTTGAGATGTTTCTACAACTTGATTGGAGTCTACCTGTGGTAAATTAAATTGATCAGACATGATTTGGAAAGGCACACACCTGTTTATATAAGGTCCCACAGTTGACCGTGCATGTCAGAGCAAAACCAAGCCAGTCAGGATAATATTTACGAGGGTGCCCATGTTTATGGATTTAGGGTTGTACCTGGTGGGTTCCTTGTGAGATTGAGGGCATCTAGCTCAGATTGTAGGACTGCCGGGGTGTTAAGCATACCCCAGTTTAGGTCACCAAACAGAACAAACTCTGAAGATATATGGGGGGCAATCAATTCACATATGGTGTCCAGGGCACAGCTGGGAGCGGGGGGGGGGGGTCTATAACAGGCGGCAACAATGAGAGACTTATTTCTGGAGAGATTCATTTTTAAAATTAGAAGCTCGAACTGTTTGGGCATAGACCTTGAAAGTATGACAGAACTTTGCAGGCTATCTCTGCAGTAGATTGCAACTCCTCCGCCTTTGGCAGTTCTATCTTGATGGAAAATGTTGTAGTTGGGGATGGAAATCTCAGCATTTTTGGTGGCCTTCCTAAGCCAGGGTTCAGACACAGCAAGGACATCAGGGTTGGTGGAGTGTGCTAAAGCAGTGAGTAAAACAAACTTAGGGAGGAGGCTTCTGATGTTAACATGCATGAAACCAAGGCTTTTACCATTACAGAAGTCAACAAGTGAGAGCGCAGGGCCTGGGTTAACCTCCACATCCCCTGAGGAACAGAGTAGGATGAGGGTATGGCTGAAGCCTATCAAAACTGGTCGTTTTGTGCGTTGGGGACAAAGAATAAAAGGAGCAGATTTATGGGCGTGGTAGGATAGATTCAGGGCATAATGTAGAGACAGGGGTATGGTAGGGTGTGTTGTGATGTGATCGTCATTACTGAGAGGTGGTTTGAGAGTGTTTTGAATTCTGATAACCTTACTGGTTATAACCTTTTTTGGCAAGATAGATCTTCCAAAAGGTGGGGGAGTGGCAAACTTTACCAAGAATCACCTTCAGTGCTCAGTTGTCTCCTCCAAGTCTGTCCCCAAACAATTTGATTTGCTGGTTGTAAGTATTAAACTTTCAAATAGCTCTTTGATGACTGTTGCTGGGTGCTATCGTCCTCCATCAGCACTGGCCTGTACCCTACATGCCCTAAGTTCTCTCCTGGCCCCTTACACTAAGTCTGAATTTGTCCTGATAGGTGACCTAAACTGGGACATGCTTAAACCACCTGACTAAATCCTAAAGCAATGGGACTCCCTAAATATTTCTCAGATTACTAATCCCACAAGGTATGAAGCCAAACACCCAGAAAAGGCTACTCTTCTTGATGTTATCCTCACAAATAATCCTGATAGGTATCAGTCTGGTGTTTTCTGTAATGACCTTAGTGATCACTGTTTTATAGCCTGTGTTCGTAATGGATGCTCAGTGACATGACCTGTCCTGATTTGTCATAGACGCTTGCTAAAAAAACTTTAATTAGCAAGCCTTTCTTCATGAACTGGCCTCTGTAAAATGGTATAGAATCAGCTTGATCCCCTCTGTCGAAGACGCTTGGACCTTCTTTTTTAATATTTTCAGTGGTATTGTTAACATATACGCCCCCATAAAGAAAATGAGATGTTCTCTCTCTGTGGGTCTAACCCCAAGAAGTTCTGGAAAACAGTTAAAGACCTGGAGAATAAACCCTCCCCCTCGCAGCTTCCCATGTCCCCTAAAGTTGATGATGTGGTTGTTACTGACAAGAAGCACATGGCTTAGTCCTTTAAATCACCACTTTATTTAGTCAGGATTCCTGTTTGACTCAGCCATGCCTCCTTGCCCATCCAACATTTCCTCATCCGATGCTTCTCCCTCTTTTTTCCCCTGCCCTGCAACAAAGTTTCTCCCTGCAGGCAGTCACTGAGTCCGAGGTGCTAAAGGAGCCCCTGAAACTTGACCGTCTGCGTTATGTAGTGCATAACAGCAGCCCTTAGCCGTAGTATATTGGCAGGAAGAGACTGTGCATTAAAGGTGATTGGATTAGCAAACTAGAAAGGATGTGATGAGAAAGATAGCTCTGCAGATTTCTAGTATATCAACATGGCCTATAGTAAAGCCAAGAATAGACTGTGCACTGCACAATGTAGCTACTAATCACAAAACCAATAGGGGGGAACCATTGGTCAGTGATAAACCAGAGCCAGAGGTCCCGCTGCTATTGTTTAACCAAGAAGGTAGCAACACTGCTCTGGAGTTCCTCTCTGCACTCCTGTCTGTGGCAGCCAAGCCGCTCCATAGAAATGGAATTACTAGAATGAGAATCCCATGAGGGTGCAGCCAAATTGCGATGGCCTGGGTTGTTTCCTGTTCAACTCATTCTAGTTCTATGGTGTTTCCACTCCTGTATGTGACAGCCAGGCAGCACCATAGAAATATAATTTCTAGAATGAAAAAGAAATCCCTGACAGCCTCATAGAAATATAATTATTCGAACAGGTAAAAGACCTCAGGCCATGGCAATTTGACTGCACCCTCATAGCATTTCCATTCTTTGCTTATATTTCTATGGACAGAAGCACAGCCCTGGCCTGCATCATGTATGGGAACTCTATTACTGGGTAACCGAGCTGGTGGCCCCAATTCAGAGGGAGAGGAGAGATAGACCTAACCCCAAGCCGAGAGTAATTTCAGCAAACATTTGACAAATGGAATCCCAGAAGGTGGGGCTTATGCACATCTGCAAGAGTGAGAGAGGAGGGGAATGGGCTATCTCCCATTGGAATGCTGAACAGCTCTATGACTACCACACACACACACACACACACACACACACACACACACACACACACACACACACACACACACACACACACACACACACACACACACACACACACACACACACACACACACACACACACACACACACACACACACACACACACAGAAATCCTAGCTGTTTTAATATCCGCCATAGTCATACCGATACATAAGTCTACTGAAGCGCTACAATGACAAGCAGAAAAAACTGCCCAGAGAAGAAAAAAAGATTGTTTGAAGGGAGAAAACACTGCAGAGGGATGGAGGGACAAGGACACCATTCATGCGCTGGGAGAGGCCAATCAAAAGAGCCATTAACTAGCACGAGACCAATTGCATCAGAAGAGCAGCAGCTCGGGCAAAACGAGCATCCCCAAACCGTCACGATATTCCCTCGAAATGACACGCAGCTAGTTCCTCCAAAACAATGTAACAATAGAAACAGAGAAAAGTTGTCCATATGTAGCCTAATTTAATCAAAGCTAATCTTATGACACCATAAATACTGCACTTTTAACCTTTGATTTTCCTCAAGACTGCTCACTGTGACGATGGAAATGCACAAAGTTACCTTTTAAGAAACCAATGCAAGAAATAATCTTAAAATCTATGAAAATATAACACTAGTCTCCCTCTGCAAACAAATCCCCTAAATTACCGGCATCCTAATTTGTCATCTCACCAGGAATCATTCCAGTCCAGCTACAGTAGGATATACACCAGGAGGTATACAGCAATGTCATTGAAGCCAGGCTATAGTCCAAACTCTGTGAGTCATGCTAGACTACAGCAGTATGCGGGACTATTGCTGCTCTCGCTATCAGTCCATTAACTCTCTCTAAGGGTAACCGTAGGACAAAAAAAATGGCACTGAATGTAGCTGAATGCGGAAGTCCTCCCATTTAGTGTGTCTGGAGGTGATATGTTGTGCTTCCCAAATGGCACCCTATATAGTGCACTACTTTTGATCAGAGCCAATTTGGGGCCCTGGTTAAAAGTACTACACCATATAGGGAATAGGGTGCAATTTAAGACACCACCATGGTGAACTTGGGACTGCAGAGTACTGGAGACAGAGATAGCCTTGGGGGACCAAGGGCCGTACCCAGCACATGAGGGAGCTTCAATGTGAGCCCTGTTGTGTGTGTGTATGTGTACAGGAGCTTCTCCCTTGCCGTGAATGGGGCATCTTCAATGTGAGCACTGTGTTGTGCCTATGCATGAGTTTGTATGTAAACCGCTATCCGCATGCACAATTATCGCATTCTGTGTGCGCCTCAGTGCTTCCTATCCTCGCGCCAACCGTCCACTGCAACAGACAGACCTATTGTACCCCAAACTATCAGCCCTCCCTATCCCCCATTTCTCCCCCTGAACCCCTAATCCACCCCTCCATTCACCTCTCTCCCTCCTTGTATGTCCTGTGCCTCCCCCTCAGGCCATGCTTGACATCACAGGCAACCCCCCACGCTACTACCCCAGTCCTTCCTCCTGTTTGCCCTAACCTCGCTGTTGCTATATCTCATTTACATCTTTATGCCCGTCTGTCCGCTGACACGTGGCTTGTTCCTCCACGCCACAACATCAAAGTGCATGCGACTGTGGAAGCATCCAAAATGGCACCCTATGCTCTATATAGTGCGCTACTTGGGAATGGGCCCTGGTCAAAAGTAGTCCACTTTGTAGTGCCCAGTTCATCTCCCGCTCTGGTGTCTAGGGTTAGTATTATGAACCCTGTGCTCTTCTGACATCACTGTTGTTGATGTATTCCCACTGTTTCTGTAATGGATGCATATTAACCCTGGTCTGTAATAGGCTTGACCTCCCCTAGTCATCCAACATCTTTATAATTATAATTATATTATAATAATTTATAATTATAAACTCAGCAAAAAAAACTCTCACTGTCAACTGCGTTTATTTTCAGAAAACTTAACATGTGTAAATATTTGTATGAACATAAGATTCAACAACAGACATCAACTGAACAAGTTCCACAGAGATGTGACTAACAGAAATGGAATAATGTGTCCCTGAACAGAGGGGGGGGTCAAAATCAAAAGTAACAGTCAGTATCTGGTGTGGCCACCAGCTGCATTAAGTACTGCAGTGCATCTCCTCCTCATGAACTGCACCAGATTTGCCAATTCTTGCTGTGAGATGTTACCCCACTCTTCAACCAAGGCACCTGCAAGTTCCCGGAAATTTCTGGGGGGGTAATGGCATTAGCCCTCACCCTCCGATCCAACAGGTCCCAGACGTGCTCAATGGGATTGAGATCCGGGCTCTTCGCTGGCCATGGCAGAATACTGACATTCCTGTCTTGCAGGAAATCACTCACAGAACGAGCAGTATGGCTGGTGGCATTGTCATACTGGAGGGTCATGTCACAATGAGCCTGCAGGAAGGGTACCACATGAGGGAGGAGGCAGTCTTCCCTTTAACGCACAGCGTTGAGATTACCTGCAATGACAACAAACTCAGTCCGATGATGCTGTGACACACCGCCCCAGACCATGACGGACCCTCCACCTCCAAATCAATCCCGAGTACAGAGTACAGGCCTCGGTGTAACACTCATTCCTTCGACGATAAACATGAATCCAACCATCACCCCTGGTGAGACAAAATCGTGACTCATCAGTGAAGATTACTTTTTGCCAGTCCTGTTTGGTCCAGCGACAGTGGGTTTGTGCCCATAGGCAACGTTGTGGCCGGTGATGTCTGGGGAGGACCTGCCTTACAACAGGCCTACAAGTCCTCAGTCCAGCCCCTCTCTGCCTATTACGGACAGTCTGAGCACTGATGTAGGGATTATGCGTTCCTGGTGTAACTCGGGCAGTTGTTGTTGCCATCCTGTACCTGTCCCGCAGGTGTGATGTTTGGATGTACCGATCCTCTGCAGTCCTCATGCGTCCTTGCAGCATGCATAAGGCATGTTCACGCAGATGAGCAGGGACCCTGGGCACCTTTCTTTTGGTGTTTTTCAGAGTCAGTAGACAGGCCTCTTTAGTGTCCTAAGTTTTCATATCTGTGACCTTAATTGCCTACTGTCTGTAAACTCTTAGTGTCTTAATGACCTTTCCAGTTCATTAATTGTTTATGGTTCCCTGAACAATCATGGGAAACAGTGTTTAAACCCTTTACAATGATATAATTTAGTTATTAGGATTTTTACAAATTATTTTTGAAAGACAGGGTCCTGAAAAGGGACGTTTCCTTTTTTGCTGAGTTTATATACATTCATTATATCGGTCCATGGCCCTGTACAGCAGATGTTATCTAGAATCAAGATGAATCTCATGAATAAGTTACTTTGATGATAAGCTTGAATGAAGAGCAGTCACATTTGAGCTAATTAGCTAATATCATGTCATCCGGTGAAGCTCCCTCAGACTACCTAAGTTCCCTAAACGCAACCACATTTAGAAGAAAAATTGCTTCCTGAATTCCTAGTGTAGCAATAAGCGCCCTCCTGATAATCACGTTTCCATGAATACCAAGGGGAACATGGCTTTAAAATACACACTTCCACCATCCTCCCTCCACAGGAATTGCAAAGCAATGCGATGTGACTAATCATTTATTCTGCAATGGTAGTGAGTGTATTGTCGGAGGGGGGCTAGATCTGACCCTGATCAGGTCTGTGACTCAATAAGATACAGATTAAAAGGATCACCAGCACTGCTGCGTTAACCTCAAATGGATTACAAACAGATTTAACACTGTACACCAACATAACCCCGGATGCCCTTGCATTTGCCTAGGCATTAACAGAAAATACACACATAAACGATACACGGTATTGTCCATGGGATTGGTTTAAGCCTCACTTTCCCAAAGTAGACGAACCAGCCAGATCCCCTTTTCTGGAGCACTGATCAAAACATATCTGGGACCAGTATAGGTAGTGTGGCGTCAAAAAGAAACCATCTCACCTATTACTATTATACCTGTGCCACTTTGGTACAATAGCCCCAGTACATTGTGTCACCAGTTTATTGTGTGTTCATTCAGCTCTATATTAACACCATATGAAACCTCCTCTGGGGTTACAGAACAGGTCTGGATAGTTTGCCACACACACTGGAATGGGCCAATAGAGAGTTGACGTTAATTATACTCCCAGAGAGAGTGAACTGAGGTGAATCATTCCTGTACATTACCAGACACCAGTGATCCTAGAAAACAAGTGTAACCAAGACAACAGCTCTGGTGAAATGGTTGCCCGGGCTTGATCATCATAATAAAGGGCAAGGCCCTGTTCACCTGACTAGGTGGAGAAATAGATGTGGGGGTGTGGTATTGGGCGTGGCCAACAGCGCCTTCTCCGACCAACATTTTTAGAGGCCCTCCCATGGCAGCAGAAACAAAATGTTGCCGTTATAAAACAATTTTCTCTGCTATTCGCAATCTAGACATTTTGCCATGGGGAAAAGGAAGCATTTTACAGTTTAATTAAGCTAGTTTCCTGCAATTCTACACATTTTGCCATGGCTTGTGTTGTGTTCTTATAATACATTTCATGAACAAAAGCTTGTCAAACATCTCATTACAAATCATGGGCATTGTTATAGAGTTGGTCCCCCCCTTTGGTGCTATAACAGCCTCCACTCTTCTGGGAAGGCTTTCCACTAGATGTTGGAACATTGCTGCGGGGACTTGCTTCCATTCAGCAACAAAAGCATTAGTGAAGTTGGGCAATGATGCTGGGCGATTAAGCCTGGCTTGCAGTCGATGTTCCAATTAATTCCAAAGCTGTTCAATGGCGTTAAGGTCAGGGCTCTGTGCAGGCCAGTCAAGTTATTCCACACCAACCTCGACAAAACATTTCTGTTTGGAACTCCCTTTGTGCACGGAGGCATTGTCATGCTAAAACAGGAAAGGGCATCGTATAGAATGTCATTGTATGCTGTAGCGTTAAGGTTTCCCTTCACTGGAATTTAAGGGCCTATCCTGAACCATGAAAAACAGCCCCAGGCAATTCGTTATTCCTCCTCCAAACATGAGTTGGCACTATGCATTGTGGCAGGTAGTGTACTCCTTGGCATCTGCCAAACCCAGATTGGTCCGTCGGACAGTCAGCTGGTGAAGCGTGATTCATCACTCAAGAGAATGCGTTTCCATAGAGTCCAATGGCGGCAAGCTTTACGCCACTCCAGCCAATGCTTGGCATTGTGATCTTAGGCTTGTGTGCGGCTGCTCGGCCATGGAAACCCCTTTCACGAAGCTCCCGACAAACAGTTATTATGCTGACGTTAATTCCAGAGGCAGTTGGTAACTTGGTAGTAGGTGTTGCAACTGAGGACAGATTATTTTTTACGCGCTACAACACTCTGTGGTCCCGTTCTGTGAGCTTGTGTGGCCTACCACTTCACGGCTGAGCCGTTGTTGCTCCTAGCCGTTTCCAATTCACAATAACAGCACTGACAGTTGACCGGGGCAGCTCTAGCAGGGCAGATATTTGACAAACTGACTTGTTGGAAAGGTGGCATCCTATGATGATGCCACGTTGAAAGTCACTGAGCTCATCAGTAAAGGACATTCTACTGCCAATGTTTGTCTACAGAGATTGCATGACTGTGTGCTCAATTTTTATACATCTGTCAGCAAAGGATGTTGCTGAACTCTCCGGATCCACTACTTTGAAGTGGTGTCCACATACTTTTGTGTATATATAGTGTATCTGAGTGAGTCAAACATAACAAAATCAATTGGGGGCCCCATGCCAAGACATTTGGGGAATTTGAGGGGAAACACTGAAATGTTGTTTTTGTAATATTATCACCCCTCTAGTATGTGATGTCTCTGAAACAATACAGTTATACTGATCTGTAGCATCCTGTATCTGGGCAAATATTGGTTTTCTTTGTGAGTAACTTTAACTAGTTGCCATTCCATTTCCGCTTTATTCCGTGCTGTAATGTAAAGTGCTTCCAAAATAATATGAACAACAGACTAGAAGGGAGCTTGTAGTAGCTGCAGTAGGGCAGGATACTGGAGTTTTAGACTTGATATGTCAGGTCATGGAGTTGCTCCCAGTATCTCAGCGTCAGCAGGATAATGGAGTGGAACCTTTAGCACAGGGCAGGCCTCTGCTGATCGCTACAACCAACCAACCACAGTGAGAGAGTCGGTGTGACGAACAGATAGACAGAACCTCTGAGATGCAGAGACAGACAGGCAGACAGACACAGACATCAGGACAGGTTTATGATATCCCTCCCTCCTACTACGGTCCTTATTGTGGCATTCAGCAGTTTTGTACAGCAGAAGCATGCCACAGCCAAGCCGGTGTAAAGCACAAAGACTTAATCTGACAACATCACAAAGGCATATTAGTTTACCATTCATTCACAGTTCACCTTAGCATGGATTGCCATAACAACAGCAAGTAGCAGGGATGATGAGAAAGAAGTGAGGTTTACACAGCTGTGTGTAAATGCCAACTGTCACTTTTACTGAGCTGTAATGTTCAAATGTCCCATCCGTGTGTGTGTGTGGTAATCTAGTATAGTGTTTAATTTCAAAACAAGGTCATGAGGATGTGTGAAGATCAGATAATTGTTTTCTTGAGAGCAAGTGTTTCACTCCCTGTATGTTGAGTGCATTTCCTAGATAAGGTTAAAAGAAATGACTTGATTTCTCACTCAACACACCCTGTGCTGGTGAAATCTACCCAGCGCTTTCACTTGGTGGTGCATGTCTCTAGTCTGTTCTATTCTAGCGTTTATAATATTAACAATTATTAGCCTGAAATGCAGGGTAATTTATTCCTTGAAAAGTAGTCCCCAAAAAGAATGTATGCAGATGCTTGGGGCAGAATACTTCACTTTTTTATAGTCAGCCATAATACCTCTTCCATAATAAAATGTTTGAGATCTTTCGCTCTCATCTTTTGGAGTATAGCCAACCCAAGGGACACCCATTTCTGACTACAATATTCTAACGGCTGTAGGATGCCTTCACTGGCAAAAAGAATACATCTGAAGGACAAATAACCTGCGTTGTATAGGCTACAAAGAACTGGCTGAGGATGTAATTATGTAGGCTTTTGCCTGTTTCGGTTTGTGTGATGGCACTTAGCGCATATTTCAGGCCAAAATGCTAATGCCTATGGATGCTACCTGTACAACAGGCTCTCGCGCTGCAGATGATGCTTCAGCTCCAGTATCTGTCACCAATTCAAATGTCAGTTCAATCCTATGTCTTGCAGTGCAATGTGATAGAAGAAGGCTATTCAAAACATTGCAACGATTGTATAACGATATATGCAATGGAGGCCGCGCAAGCGAAGAGGCTACAATGTGTCCTCTTATTTCTGTGCGTAAAACTGTAGGCTACAGAAAAATAACGGGGTTATTTCGGCTATTTTCTTTTTTGTTGCCTTCCCTTTCCATTTGAGGGGCTTATTCGCTTTCCGGATATATACAAATGAAGACCACTGTATTAATTCGACAAGAGAGAAATGAAGCAGTATCAGCACCGCTGTCGCAGAGTAACCTCTGATGAAGATTAAGGCTTCCTCAATGTAAAAATACACTGTGCTTTGTTTTGGAGCAGAAACGTAAACTTCGCTCGGTCCATCTACATGTATGACAAATATTTATGTGACACCTGAAATTATAACATGAACAACAGTAAATAATGTCTACATACATTTATAAATAAAACAGCAATGCCCACCTGAATGTTCCCATAATCGAAGCGGCTCTTGCTCGTAGCTGCAATGTCATGCTGGCAACCACGAAACTAGCACAGAATAAAACCTTCACGATGTCCACTTCACCGCCTTATGAAAAATACAGTAAGAAATGTGACGCCGAAGCCATCGCTCGTGCTGCTGTTTATTAGAAAATGCGAAGTCGCGCGGCCGTCCGTCTGTCGGCGCTTCCACAAGAAGACCTATAACTAGCTATAGGCGACAAATACTAGACAGGGAGCCGTCCACCCTTTCCCCCCTGTCCTCCCCAACTATGTTGTAATACAAATAAGGCAGACATTAAAATACCTTTAAACAGCAGCGTCAATCATTAATAGAAATCATAAACAGAATGGCGTGCTTCAGCGTTTCAAGACCATTTGCCGTGAGGTGGTGCACACACCAATCAGATTACAACACAGGCATGATTGGCATGTCTAAAGCCAATGGATTAGTTTAATTAAGGTACCCTTTGAGGTGACACCGCATTGATCCACTCATGTCTATTCTTTATTCTGCGGGTAGGCGGGGCTTGCATACAGTGGCGTGCTTACTCTATTGTGCTTTAGAGATTTATTCCCTCTAAAAAATATATAAAATTGGGGAATTATTCAAATGTAACTCTTATTATGTCAATTGCAATTAGGTTAGGGCATTATTATAGTCTATACTGGCTATAATGACTGGCACAGTGAACATACTCATAACAATGATACTGTAATAGACAGTAGACAGCAAATTGACCTTAAGAATCAAAAGTATGCAGGTGGGTCTGTAAAAAAAAACAATTCAAGAAGAAGATCAATATAGCTGCAAGTTGTGTTTATTGAATTAAATGGGGTGTAATAAAATGAGTTTTGAGTAGGGGGGGGGTTATCTCCCTCCCTCTTCTGTTGGCTTTGAGAGTTTATTTAGAAAGTGGGTTGGAGGAGGTGGCAGCAGGGTTTTCCCAAACTCATCTTCTGCACAGTTACTTTTTGCATTTTTTTTTGCAGGGGAAGCAAAATAGTTTTGCCAGGGCGGCTGTGATCCGCGGGAGGAGAGCCTGTTTTTTCTTAGGCTCATCTGCAGCCACAGTACCTGAACAGGTGACAGAGAACAAGGCATGAAATCAGGGTCGTGTTCATTAGGGTACACAGTAGCAAAATATTTTTAATCGGAAAACAAAAACAAGCATTTGTTATTGGCAAGTTCAAGAAAGTTCCTCCCTGTTTTAGTCCGCTGTCTTCCATTTAGTGGCTAATGAGTAAGACTCTGATAACTTCATCATAGTCTCCTGTCCTTACATTACAATACTGTGCTGAAGACAGATGCACATGTTGACTGAAAGAAACGAGGACTTACTATCATTGCCAAGAGGAGACACCTTGTTCTTCTTCTGGTTCTTGTTATTTCCTCGCTTCTTCTTTCCTGACTTCCTCACTTCTTTCTTCATAGCTTCTTCCTTCTCTTTCTTCTTAGTAGAGAGAGAAACAGATATGAATCGATGCCTCACAATCAAACAGCCCACAAATAACTAAAAGATCTACTGGTTCTTGGCCGTCTCACCTGTGTGGAGGTGAGGTCTTTGGAGAGGGCGCTGCTGATGGGCTTGGTGCTTTCAGAAAGGTAGCTAATTACCTGGGACTTTTCAGAGATGGCTGAGCTCACACTGGTCTTTTCCAAACCTGTGCTGTCATCAGCCATCTCCTCTAGGTCCTCTTCTAGGGTTTCCCTCCAAGCCAGGAGCTCCTCGGTGAGGGTGACGTCACTCCTTGAGGAGGTTGAGGAGTGTGACCTCCCACTACCACTGCTCCTCCTGGCTCCAAAATGGCCGTCGGATCTCCAGTCCTCGGAATAGTCATCTATGACTTGTGTGATGGTGTCCGCCATACACCTTATGGCTCCGTCGCTACCAGAGCGTGCGGCATGCAGTTGAGCCCTGTTGGAGTCCGAACGCAGGGACAATCTTTTAGCCGCAGTCTTCACGATGTCCTTCACAGCATCCTCTCCACTGAATTGGATGCTCTCCTCCAGGCCAAAGACGACAGAGATGTCAGCATACTTCAGGGCATGCTGGACCTCCACAAAGAGATCCTTCATCAGCCTGAAGGGGTCATTGGCCCTCCTTGTCTGGGGGGACTCTGAGGCCTCCAGTCGGCACATGATGCCGTGGAGAATAAACTTCAGAGTCTGGGGGCTCATGACGGTGGCCCAGGGAGTGCTGCAAAGGAGGATGTCCTCCTTGCCTGGTAGGAGGGAGGGAATCTTCTCCAGGAGGTCCTGTCTGTTCTTGGTGGGCATCAGGGAGCTGTCGCTCATCTCGGAGACCTCAGCTTCCCCCACCTCTTCTTCCAGGGACTGGGAAGGAGCTGCCCGTGCTGCATGGGTGGTCGTCACAGAGTCGTCCTTCATGGAGGTGCTGGGGACTACCTCTTCTTCATCCAGGCAGGGTCTGGGCAGAAAACCGTCCAGAGTCTGGGCAGGAGCTGCCCATGCTGCCTGGGTTGAGGTGGAGGGTTTAGGGTGTGAGACATTCATGACACTTACAACCACCTCCTCTTCGTCCTTGGGGGAAGATGAACACGGAGAGTGAGGGAACCTTTCCCTGGCACCGGAATCCAATCCTAAAAAAACACATTCATATTCTGAACTGGTTCAAAGCCACATCCATGTATAACACTATGCAGTATCTAGTGCATTTACTATAATGGTAATACACTGGTTATTACACAAGTTAATTACATGGTTATTACTGGTCACATGGGCAAAACAGGTTATAAGTGTACCTTTCTGGATGATGAGCCTGGCCTTGTAATCGTCGTTGCAGGTACTGTTCAGGATGTCTCCCACCCTGGTGGTCAGGACCTGGCAGACGGCCCCTAGTCAAATCAAAATGTATTTAATGCAGGGGTGTCAAACTCATTCCATGGAGGGCTAAGTGTCTGCGGGTTTTAGTTTTTTCCTTTCAATTAAGACCTAGACAACCAGGTTAGAGGAGTTTCTTACTAATTAGTGACCTTAATTCATCAATCAAGGGTGGAGTGAAACCCTGCAGAAACCTGGCCTTCTATAGAATGAGTTTGACATTTGATTTAAAGTAATTCTTCACATATAACATGTCTCCAAACACTGTATAGAAAAATAAGAAAAAAGAGGAGAGAGAAAATGAAAATAACATTACTGACAATAAGAGAAAAGAAAGAAGGGGAATGTGCGGGTGAAAAAGATGGTAAAAACAACAACATAACTAACCTAGTGCCTCCTTGTTGTCATCAGAGAGGGAGCTGGAGGACTGGAGGGTCAGGAAGCTGCCCCTCTCTAACAGAGTGGCCCACCTCCCACGGGACTCTGCCCCCTCCTCCTCTCCAAGGTCACGTGACCAGGTGGAGTCGCTGTCCCAATACTCGTTCTCGCTGGATGTGGGGGTCTCCCCCCAGCCGTCCCTATACATCCAGTTGAAGTTGTCATTCCACATAATGTCTCTACCCGGTGGGGTGGTCGGCAGACCCAAGAAGTTCTCCAGCAGATTCTTAATGGCCCGTTGGATGAACATGTACAGCACATCTGTGAAAAATTCATCGGAGAGCCTACGGTTGGCAGCCAGGTCTTTCAGGATGGGCTCGGACCTGCTCTGGCGGGCCATTGGCCTCCTTCCCATACCGATGTCCAGAAGCATCTGATACACCTTGCAGATGAGCTCCTTCCCAAAGTAGTGGACCTTCCCCTTGAAAATCCTGTTGACCAGCTTCCATGAGGACAGGATCTGCCCTAGGGGCTCCACTGGTGTGGTTAACTTCATGTCCATGATGTCATTCAGTGAAACATCATCCTCACTGCTGAACTCCTGGTGTAGTTCCCGGTCAGTGTTGGAGTGCGTCAGATGAAACATAACATCAAAGATGTTAGTGGCTGTGACTCCTGCCTCTCTGTGGCCGGTGGTGGGAGCGGTGGTCTGCCTACTTCTTCTGCCGCCATGCCCAGACCGGGGAATGCTGGGAGTGCTGGCAGTCTGGGTTGTGTCTATCTCCCCAGCAGGGCTGCTGGTCTCCCGAACTACCCCTGGCCTCTCCCCAAGCAGGGCAAGGACAGGGAGGGACCCCTCGCTAAGGACTTTATGGACGTCGCTTTCCTTGGGCTTCCTCACTGACCCCAGTTCTCCCAAATCTGGCATATTGGACCTGCTCGATCCCTGCGATAAACCAGGGCATCTCCCATTCCGGCTGCTGTTGCCTCTTCCAGACCTCATGTGGTGGATCCGTCTGGCGGCCTCCTGGGCACTCTCACAGGCGTCCCTGAACAACTCTGAGAAGATGCTGGAGAGCCTCTCTTCGGTCAGACTGATTTCTGGATGGGTATTCTCCAGGTCATCCTCAACAGAAAAGAAGAGGTCCTCCTGGGCCCTTTTCAGGATGTTACTCACAGACAGATCTGCTACGCCCTGAAGCTCCTTGTCGGTCTCAGAAGGGGGAGTGGGCGGCTGCCCACCCAGGAGCCTTCCCTTCGGCTCAGAACGCCGCTGGTGAAACTCCCTGGAGATGATCTGGAGTTCACCTGACCCCCAGCGGGACGAGTTTGACGACTCTGGACTGGAGGTCCTGATCAGAACCATCACTGGGAGGAACACCTCATTGGAGACACACACCACCGACTCGATGATCTCGTCCAGGTCACCTATTGTCACGTTCTTAGAAAGAGAAACAGAAAACAACAAAATGAGAGCTTGTAGTTTTTATGTTAAAATATAGTTTTTTCACATGATCACTCCACCTTTTGAAAGCAGAAGAAATGGGAGACTTACTATTTGTTTGAGGAAGTTCTTGATAAGCTTTCCCTTACTGGAAAACAAACAAACAAACACCAGGAATCATTGGCAAACTAGTGCTTACATAGATAATATTTTTTCTGCACATAATGAGGTTCACAGCAGGACTCACGGGTGAGACTTTAGGAAGTTTGTTAGAGAGAACACCTCAGGTCCAATTGGACGGGAGGCATCATCACTCTTAGCCTCGGACGTGACGTCACTCTTTGGGGTCAGGAGGTCATCAACAGATGAAGAGGAGATAATTACCTCCCCATCAGGTGTCAAGGGACATAGGGGTTCTGAAACAGAAGACAGTCAGAATTACCACCGAACAAGCTAGTAACCCCGGAAACGATTCTATTGAAGTCGTATAATCAGGAATAAACACTGTCACCAACACCCACCTGTTGTCTCCATTTTAGTAA
>NW_025746051.1:83772-138776 GCF_021184085.1 Oncorhynchus gorbuscha
TAACATCTGCTGTACAGGGCCATGTGTTAACTCGAAATGACACAACGACAAGGTTCCAGTTTAACAAAGTTTACTATTTTTAATTTAATTTAAATTTAATTTCACCTTTATTTAACCAGGTAGGCTGGTTGAGAACAAGTTCTCATTTACAACTGCGACCTGGCCAAGATAAAGCATAGCAGTGTGAACAGGCAACAACACAGAGTGACACATGGAGTAAACAATAAACAAGTCATTAACACAGTAGAAGAAAAAAAAGAGTCTATATACATTGTGTGCAAATGGCATGAGGAGGTAGGCGAATAATTACAATTTTGCAGATTAACACTGGAGTGATAAATGATCAGATGGTCATGTGCCGGTAGAGATACTGGTGTGCAAAAGAGTACAGCTGCAGCGATCGGTTAGCTGCTCAGATAGCAGATGTTTAAAGTTGGTGAGGGAGATAAATCTCCAACTTCAGTGATTTTTGCAATTCATTCCAGTCACAGGCAGCAGAGAACTGGAAGGAAAGGCGGCCAAATGAGGTGTTGGCTTTAGGGATGATCAGTGAGATACACCTGTTGGAGTGCGTGCTACGGGTGGGTGTTGCCATCGTGACCAGTGAACTGAGATAAGGCGGAGCTTTACCTAGCATGGACTTGTAGATGACCTGGAGCCAGTGGGTCTGGCGATGAACATGGAGCAAGGGCCAGCCGACTAGAGCATACAGGTCGTAGTGGTGGATGGTATAAGGTGCTTTAGTAACAAAACGGATGGCACTGTGATAAACTGCATCCAGTTTGCTGAGTAGAGTATTGGAAGCTATTTTGTAGATGACATCGCCGAAGTCGAGGATCGGTAGGATAGTCAGTTTTACTCAGGTAAGTTTGGTGGTGTGAGTGAAGGAGGCTTTGTTGCGGAATAGAAAGCCGACTCTAGATTTGATTTTAGATTGGAGATGTTTGATATGAGTCTGGAAGGAGAGTTTTCAGTCTAGCCAGACACCTAGGTACTTATAGATGTCCACATATTCTAGGTTGGAACCATCCAGGGTGGTGATGCTAGTTGGGCGTGCGGGTGCAGGAAGCGAACGGTTGAAAAGCATGCATTTGGTTTTACTAGCGTTTAAGAGCAGTTGGGAGGCCACGGAAGGAGTGTTGTATGGCATTGAAGCTCGTTTGGAGGTTAGATAGCACAGTGTCCAAGGAAGGGCCAGAAGTATACAGAATGGTGTCACCTGCGTAGAGGTGGATCAGAGAATCGCCCGCAGCGAGAGCAACAATATGCCCTCCGAGGCTACTGAGTCTGCCGATAAGAATATGGTGATTGACCGAGTCGAAAGCCTTGGCCAGGTCGATGAAGACGGCTGCACAGTAGTCTTTTACCAATGGCGGTTATGATATCATTTAGTACCTTGAGCGTGGCTGAGGTGCACCCGTGACCGGCTCGGAAACCAGATTGCACAGCGGAGAAGGTACGGTGGGTTTCGAGATGGTCAGTGATCTGTTTGTTGACTTGGCTTTCGAAGACGTTAGATAGGCAGGGCAGGATGGATATAGGTCTGTAACAGTTTGGGTCCAGGATGTCTCCCCCTTTGAAGAGGGGGATGACTGCGGCAGCTTTCCAATCCTTGGGGATCTCAGACGATATGAAAGAGAGGTTGAATAGGCTGGTAATAGGGGTTGCGACAATGGCAGCGGATAGTTTCAGAAATAGAGGGTCCAGATTGTCAAGCCCAGCTGATTTGTACAGGTCCAGGTTTTGCAGCTCTTTCAGAACATCTGCTATCTGGATTTGGGTAAAGGAGAAGCTGGGGATGCTTGGGCGAGTAGCTGCGCGGGGGAGATGTTGGCCGCGATTGGAGTAGCCAGGAGGAAGGCATGGCTAGCTGTTGAGAAATGCTTGTTGAAGTTTTCGATTATCATGGATTTATCGGTGGTGACCGTGTTACCTAGGCTCAGTGCAGGGGCAGCTGAGAGGAGGTGCTCTTGTTCTCCATGGACTTTACAGTGTCCCATAACTTTTTGGAGTTAGAGCTATAGGATGCAAATTTCTGCTTGAAAAAGCTGGCCTTTGCTTTCCTGACTGATTGCGTGTATTGGTTCCTGACTTCCCTGAACAGTTGCTATCGCGGGGACTATTCGATGCTATTGCAGTCCGCCACAGGATGTTTTTGTGCTGGTCGAGGGCAGTCAGGTCTGGAGAGAACCAGTTTAGGTCACCTAACAGAACAAACTCTGAAGCTAGATGGGGGGGGGGATCAATTCACAAATGGTGTCCAGAGCACAGCTGGGAGCTGAGGGGGGTCGGTAGCAGGCGGCAACAGTGAGAGACTTATTTCTGGAGAGTAATTTTTAAAATTAGTAGTTTGAACTGTTTGGGTATGGACCTGGAAAGTATGACATTACTTTGCAGGCTAACTCCTCCCCCTTTGGCATATCATACGAACACCATCAAAGGTCGCCATTACAGTCAAGGCAAGGTCCATCAACTACCAGACTTTCTGCGCATGCACCCTCTTGACTGAGTGATAGCCCCATAATAACAGAAATATTGGGATACTTAAAACATGAATTTAACAATCTCCCCTTTTCTTTAAAGACAAATAAAACATCAACAACATAATGAAATGTCCAAGTATTATTCAAGATCCCCATTACAAATGGGGTGTGTGACAGTTTTTATTTGTATTACTCAAGCTACCACTTTCCATTACTGAGAGCCTGTAGGAGCACAAGAGCGGATGCTCCTTTTTTAGTCAGACAGTCAGCAACCTGTTCCTTTGTGGTCGACCATTGGATTCTCTGTGCTTGAATAAGTTCCTTGATGCTGCTAATTTCAAGACGAAGTCTTTACTCTGTGAAAGACTTGGTTGATTTCACAGCATCAACTAATGAGTTGTTGTCAGTGACACAAACTACAGGTAGAATGTGCCGCTTTGTCTCACCAGTGGTAAGCTCTGAGAACAGAGTTGCAAGAAAGATCGCATTGTCAATTCCATCCGCAAGAGCAAGTGTTTCTCCAGCAAGTGTGCTTCGGACAACCCTTCTGATCCTTTTTGACTGCCAACAGATAGTTGAGAATCTTCCTCCTTCACCCATTAACACGATTAGATGTCCACCTTGTGTGCCTCCATCTGTAAGGTTCCCTAGCGAAGCATCACTGAAGACAACTGGTTTCAAAGAGTCTTCTTTTCCAACATGCTGAAACTTTAAAGTCACTTGTTGTGATTTCAGTTTTACGAACAACTTTGTATGTCTCATGAATGGTTTGTACAGTGGCGTGTTTTGTGTTAGATGCCAAGTTGCAAACATCAAACATTACATCAGGTCTACTCTGTCTAGCAACCCATAAAATTTGTCCTATCTTTGACCTCAATTTATCAGCTTCAATTCCACAGAGGGGAATTCCTTTGTACGGCTCTTGAAGAATCCATATGAATGGGTTGTAGATTCTTGATATATGTAACGGATGTGAAACGGCTAGCTTAGTTAGCGGTGCGCGCTAAATAGCGTTTCAATTGGTGACATCACTTGCTCTTAGACCTTGAAGTAGTGGTTCCCCTTGCTCTGCAAGAGCTGCGGCTTTTGTGGAGCGATGGGTAACGATGCTTCGTGGGTGACTGTTGTTGATGTGTTCAGAGGGTCCCTGGTTCGCGCCCAGGTATGGGCGAGGGGACGGTCTAGAGTTATACTGTTACATATAGCTCTCCTGTTGCATCAGTATTGTTCCATCAACTGTCATAAACTCTATGCCAACATAACAGAAATTATCATGCTCTTCATGGCCGACCTGGAAAACAGCTTTGAGGTTTGGAATCACAGTTGTAGCAAATGTCTGTGAGCCACCCCAGATAAAGTCATCAACATGACAGGCAAGTACTCCAGTCACATTGTAGTCTTGATCAAGCCAATAGAAGACTGCAGGATCCACTTGTGATATTTTTCCACCTGTATTCAGCATTGTTACCTTGACTTTGTTGTACCAGTAGAGTGATGCATCTGCCAGTCCATACACACACTTTTTTAGTTTCCACAGTGTTCCTTCGCTTTTAGCTTCGGGCGGAGGTCGGATGTGAATGTCCCTTGACAGCTCTGTTCCCTGCAAAAATGCAGATTTGATGTCTATGGAATTAAGTTTCCATTTTTTCTGGCAGATCACTGACATCAGCAATCTGAGTGACTCTGCGGTGCATGTTGGTGAGTCTTTTGGGAGTTCTTTAGCAGCCAGCTCCTCAAAACCTCTAGCCACTAGACATGCTTTAGGCACTATTCCAGTTAAGGATTATTTACGGGTACACACCCACCTTGTTGAGACACATTTTTGACCTTCCTCAAACACTCCATTTTTTCTCCAATTACTGACCTTATCTGGTTTAGCGGAGTCAAATGACACGTCCTTTGTTTCAAGTACATCATCATTTTGAATGTCATTCTGTTTTCCTCGATTTTCCACTGGTTCAATCATGAGATTATCTACAAGTGACAGGTCAGCTGACCCTGCTATACCAGAAAGTGTAGCTGGTTCAGAGTACTGCAAGTTGTACCAGTTCTGGTGTTTTCCTTTGGCTTTTCCTGCTCGTCCAATGATGGTTGCTGTATGTGGAATACCACTTTCTCTGTCCATGTATTTAACAGTTTGTCCAGTTTTCAGATTGGAACAACCATGTTCTCGTAACACATGTGGCTGTTGAATGTTTTCCTCATTTGAACGCTCAACAGTATAATCTGTGGCATGGTTGGAGGTCTCTGCTTCATTTCCTGTGTCCGTTTCAGTGGCCATATCATTGGATGCGACATCTGGTAGGTTTGTGTCTGTTACTGTGTCCTTTTTGTCATTTTCATTAGGAGACTGATTCTCAGCAACAGCCCCTCTTTCTTGTTGATCATTTACTTTCCGCAATCTTGAGTGATGCACCCTGACAATGATGCCTCCGTGTCTCATAAATATCACCACACCATCTTGGCCAATGACTACTCCCGGTCCTTTCCACTCTTGACAGTCAACTCATTTGTAGTACACTCTGTTTCCAGTCTCGTACTTCTCATCGGTGGGTCGAAGCTGTTTCCGCAGAGCCCTGCGAATTCTTTCTGAGCACTCTGCTTCAGTGAATGCTTTTTTCGCTGTATGTAGTGCTGAAAGGTGCTGTCCCATCAATGCACTCACACTGGTCCCTTCTAGTGCTGGTGGCTGGTCAACCAGTACTGAGGGAAGATTAGGGTTCTGCCCGAACACTAGTTGATATGGGCTGTAACCATGAACATTGTGCATTGAGTTTTTTGCCATAAAAGCCCAATCTAGGGCTGTGTTCCAGTCACATCCATTGTCTTGCTTCACTTTCAGCATGATCTCTGTGAGTGTTTGATTGTGTCTCTCCAGAAGTCCATTGCTCCATGGACTGTATGCAGCAGTTGTCTTTACTTCCATGTTGAAGTTCTCTGCCATTTCTCTTATTTCATTATTATTGAATTCTCCTCCATTGTCATTGTACAATTTCTGGGGCGGGCCATGCACACATATCCAGGAATGAATGAAGTGCTTGACGATTTCACTGGGTTTCTTTGTATTCACAATGCTTCCAGGACTGAAGCGTGTGAAGTGGTCAATTATGTGAAGGTACCACACACTTGGTCCGAACTCATGTAGATCTACAGCCACTGTTTCATTGTACTTGGAAGCCAGTGGCAAACCAACAGCTGGTCTGGGCTTAGGTTTGCTGTATTGTTGACATGTCTCACAACTGTTAACTATCTGCTGTAGAATGGAAATACTCTCATCATCATTATTCCCTGCTTTCCTGAGTAACTTCTGAAGTCTGTCAACTGTAGCATGTCCAAACTGTTTGTGAAGCTTTAACACTTAATAGTAAGGGGATATCTGTAGGGACCACCTCTGTTTCAATGTGACACTTAGTCTGACCAATTTTTGCTGGAATCTTAACTCTTAAGCAAATTTTCAACCCTCACACACTGCATCCGGGAGAACCATGTCGTACTTGCGCATCCTATTGTACCTCTGTTCGAAATCAATGATGTAGTCCGTCATTGCAACCAAAATATTTCTCGTAACACTGTCAAAGCTTGTGGCACATTGAAGTTATTAGCCATCTTCTGCTACCAATGTTAACTCGAAATGACACATCGACAAAGTTCCAGTTTAACAAAGTTTACTATCGTATGAACACCTTCAAAGGTCACCATTACACAAGGCAAGGTCCATCAACTACCAGACTTCCTGCGCATGTGCACTCTTGAATGAGTGTTAGCCCCTTAATAACATAAATATTGGGATACTTAAAAACATGAACTTAACACCATGGACCGATATAATGAATTTCGTCCCGAACCTGCCTGCAAGGCCCACTCTGTGCAGGTAGGTGTCGGAATCCTCGGGCATGTCGTAGTTGAAGACGATGTTGACGGGCTCAATGTTCCATCCCTCGGCCAAACTGGTTGGTGGCCACCAGGATCCGCCTTCGGAAGTCCTTGAACTGCTGGTACCGGGAAAGCCTGGGGGAGGAAGGGGGGCACTCATAGATATAGAATAAGTAGAACAGGCATTATACATCCTGCTTCACTCCTGTGGGTACACTGAAACTGTGACCCACAAACATGTTGTCTGAGAGAAAGTTCTTTTTTTTGTATTTTTTGTTGTTGAATTTTTACCCCTTTTTCTCCCCAATTTCGTGGTATCCAATTGTTGTAGTAGCTACTATCTTGTCTCATCGCTACAACTCCCGTACGGGCTCGGGAGAGACGAAAGTTGAAAGTCATGCGTCCTCCGATACACAACCCAACCAGCCGTACTGCTTCTTAACACAGCGCACATCCAACCCAGAAGCCAGCCGCACCAATGTGCTGGAGGAAACACTGTGTACCTGGCAATTCAGTTGCTGCTTCCACAATGTCATTATTCAACCATTCACCTGCCCGTCCACAGGCTCAATCTGCTGCAGGGTGGCCAGTACAAGCACAGCCGTCTTGCCCATACCAGACTTGGCCTGGCACAGGATGTCCATGCCCAGGATGGCCTGTGGGATGCACTCATGTTGGACTGAAAGACAGAAACGTTACTAGGGAAGTTAGTTAAGAACAAATTCTTATTTACAATGACGGCCTACCAAGAGGCCCCCTGCGGGGATTGGGGCCTGGGATTTAACATAAAAAAGATATATAGGACAAAACACACAACACTACATAAAGAGAGACCTAAGACAACATAGCAAGGCATCAACACATGACAACACAGCATGGTAGCAGCACAAAACATTGTACAAACATTGGGCACAGACAACAGCACAAAGGGCAAGAAGGTAGACAACACATCACACTGACAGTTGTGGCTCCTTTGTAAGAGTGTCCATGATTGAGTTTTTGAATGAAGAGATTGAGATAAAACTATACAGTTTGGGTGTTTGTTGCAGCTCATTCCTGTCACTAGGGGCAGAAAACTGAAGAGAGGAGCGACCCAGGGATGCGTGCGCTTTGGGGACCTTTAACAGTGACTGGCAGAACAGGTGTTGTATGTGGAGAATGAGGGCTGCAGTAGATATCTCAGATAGGGGAGGGGGAGTGAGGCCTAAGAGGGTTTTATAAATAAGCATCAACCAGTGGGTCTTGCGACAGGTATACAGAGATGACCAGTTTAAGTATGATGTGATGCTTGAAGGGGCATACATGTATAACTCATAGTCGGAGTCCCAAATGGCACCCTATATATTGTGGATTACTGTCGACCAGGGCCCAGTCACACACAGCACTAGTTTTGAACAAAGCCCTATGGGCCCAGCTCAATAGTAGTACACTATGTCAGGAATAGGGTGCCATTTGACATACACACAATGGACAAAGTCAAAAACAGTCCTTGGTTGAAGGTGGGAAGTGCCTGTGAGGCTCACCTTCAGAGGGATGTTCAAAGCCACAGTCAACAATGGCGCGGAGCAGCTCTGGTTTGAGCAGGAAGTCTCGGAAGCCGGAGCTGTGGATGGAGACTAAGAGCCCTTTACCTCCTCCTTGCCTGCAGATGTGGCGGTCTCTGGGGCAACCTGAGGCTCCTCATCCTCTTCATAGTCCAACAGCTCGTTGTCAATGTCGTTCTCTGCCATTCTAGAGGGGTACTTGCGTTAGTTGAAGCTAGGAAAGACTGGAGACTAGTTTGGGGGTGGGCGCTGTATCAACAATACAGTAAATTCATAAGGTTAATTTAAATGCCAATTCAATAATCTATGTACAATTCATCCCCATCTAACCTTAGTTATATTACAAGAGGATTCCAATTCTTGTAATTTCACTTTCTGAATTGAATCCTTGTGAAACATCACAGTCTAGCACAGGGTTTTCCATATTCGGTCCTTGGAACTCGAAGGGGTGCACGTTTCCCCCCCAACATTACACAGCTGACTCAATCAAAGCTTGATGCTTATTCAGCTGTGTCGTGCTACAGCACAAACCAAAACGTACACCCCCTGATGCCCTTAGGACCGAGTTTGGGAAACACTCGTCTAATGTTTATTCCTACATAGCATTACCTAGCTGCTAATAATGCTAGTAGCAGGCCGCACGCACAGCGCCAAAGCTGGACAGTACGCAAAATGGGAAGCGAATACATTTGGCACATCATCATTACAATTTACCTAGCTAAAAACAAGGATTGGACCAGCGACCACCGTGCAACTGTTAGAGTTGCGTAAGTTTCGAATCTGGTATCAGGATAAATATAACAATGAGTCACCGATTGTATACTATGTATTTTTTATTAGCTAAGTAATAAATGGCAAATGCAACTTTCGTATATACGGGCTCGCTATAATACCACGCAGGGCAGAACAGAGAACTAACAGGATGTACGTAAACAGTTGTTCTTATACTGTGATGGACATAGTTCCAACCCGCCTGTTGGCCTATCACAGTAGAGGCTGGGCGTGGTTTAAACTTGCTCAGCCTATCGCAGACGCTCAGGCGGGTCCCCGCCTCTTGGCGCTCTTGGCGCTTCTTGGAGTCCTCCCTCTGTCGATGTATAGATTCTTACTGTTCTGGTATGGCAGCCTAGTTATAACAGTTGCTCAGTTCCTGCTATTGTGTTGTTCAGTATTTTTCCATCTCAGTTAAACCTCGTGATGACCACCCCTCCATATGCCTGCTTAACCACAACTTTGTAAGATACAGCAAGTCACACCATGTGCTTAATATTGTTACATACAAACACAAGGACAAAGCATCTGCTAGGCTGTTATCTACAGTTTTGCAACATGCAAGTCACACCATGTTATTCAGTTCTTGTCACACACACAAACAGGCAAGTAGCAAGCAGTTGTTTAATCTCATAATGGATGCTCCAGTGCACAAATGCACAACCAACATCAGATAATATGTAATCATATGGTAATGGCTATAATGTGAAACACAGAATCCCACACAACTCTGTTTACAGTAGTTAGCCAGTTGCCCGATTCAGTCAAGTTGAACAAGGAATCATGCCTCACTCTCCGCACAAACAATGGCAGCCGCCTCCTCATTCAAACTGTGTGACAGCAAAGTGCTATAAAGGGATATAGGTTCCAAATGCAAGGTGAATATTCAGAAATAACGTTGGCTCAAATTAATAACGAGCAAGACATTTCTAGGGTCTAACTTGACCTAAAATGTAATTCTCGGAACCAACCTGCGACACACTGCTAGCAGCAGTTAACTGCTAACTGACACGACTGTGCTAGTACTAGCGTTAGCTTGACGCAATGCTAAATGTGTTAGTTAGCTAGCCAGATTGCACAAGGTTTTCGCAAAGATTTTAACAAAAATATACTCGAACATGGCTGCTATTTGTGAGCATTATGGAAAGAAAAATATGTTTTTTATTTACAATTGATGCAGATATTGAAAATTACTCAATACTGCACATTTTTTATGCAATTCAAATCGGCTTCGAGTATCACTGCTCCCTAGGTTCACAGGGACAGTAAGCACTGTGCTCGTGTATTCGTGGCCACTATTGGTCCATTTTAAAGGCAATCTCACCAAACCGGCCTGAAAACAAACCGTCTAATTTAATGCCGATCTTGATTTTCAATATCTGCATCAAATGCCGATCGGGATTTCGCCAGCTGCCCTAACCTAAATTGTAGGCATAATTTCTTGTTTGACAACACTGGTATGAAAAAAGTACACTGATAGCCTTATTCAGCAATAATGTAAACATTTATGATTTCTGTAAATTATAGCTACGTATGACTAGGTTTCCTCATCCAGAAAAAAAATCTGAATTTAGATTAAATTTCAATCGATTAGATTAGTAGTCGGTCGGAGATGTAATTGTAGGGTACAGTGAAATTCTTAAGATCTGAACTCCAACAGTGCAGGTCAAAAAGATAAGTGAATGAAACAATAATAAGAATATGTGTAACCGGTGCTATACTGCCCCGCTGTAACTGCGTTGTGTGTGGTTGATTGAGACTATAGACGTGGACTTTGGAGACCAGGTAGTTTTAATCAAGCAGAACTCACTCTCTGCATCCTGCATCTGCATCCAAAAGGAAATCAAACATTTGTAGAGCACATATGTTCTGAGAATCGTCGCGTCTTTCTCTCTCAGTGCATCAAAATGATTTTCGAATACAAACATTAATAGTGTCATGTTTTGTCTTTGATTATCATGTCTTGTCTCTGTGCTTCCCTTCTATTCGTTTCCCTCTGCTGGTCTTATTAGGTTCTTTCCCTCTTTCTATCCCTCTCTCTCCCCCTCCCTCTCTCGCTCTCTCTCTCTATCGTTCCGTTCCTGCTCCCAGCTGTTCCTCATTTTCCTAACTACCTCATTTACTCTTTTCACACCTGTCCCCTATTTTGCCCTCTGATTAGAGTCCCTATTTCTCCTCTGTTTTCCGCTTCTGTCCTTGTCGGATCCTTGTTTGATGTTCGCTGTTCTGTGTCCTTGTTCCGCCCTGTCGTGTTTTACCTTCTTCAGATGCTGCGTGTGAGCAGGTGTCAATGTCAACGGCCGGTGCCTTCCCAAAGCGACCTGCAGTCTGTGGTCGCGTCTCCAGTCATTCCTCTCTACTGACGAGTGGATTTCAGTTTTCCTGTTTTTGCTTTTACCTAGATAATATCCAGGATTATCGCTTTTGTTTAAGACTGGAATAAAGACTCTGTTTCCGTTAAGTCGCTTTTGGGTCCTCATTCACCTGCATAACAGAAGGATCCGACCAAGAATGGACTCCAGCGACTACGGATTCTCGCAACACTGCCGTCGAGATCCAGGGAGCTATGCTCGGCAGACACGAGCAGGAATTGTCTGCTGCTCGCCATGCCGTTGAGACCCTGGCCGCTCAGGTTTCCGACCTCTCAGGACAGTTTCAGAGTCTTTGTCTCGTGCCACCAGCTACTTCCTGGTCTTCCGAGTCTCCGGAACCTAGGGTTAATAACCCACCATGTTACTCTGGGCAGCCCACTGAGTGCCGCTCCTTTCTCACCCAGTGTGATATTGTGTTCTCTCTCCAACCCAACACATACTCAAGAGCATCGCTTACGTCATTTCACTCCTTACTGGTCGGGCTCGGGAGTGGGGCACAGCTATCTGGGAGGCAAGGGCTGAGTGTTCTAACAATTATCTGAACTTTAAAGAGGAGATGATACGGGTTTTTGATCGTTCAGTTTTTGAAGGAGGCTTCCAGGGCCCTGGCTTCCCTATGTCAAGGTGATCGATCCATAACGGATTACTCTATAGAGTTTCGCACTCTTGCTGCCTCCAGTGACTGGAACGAGCCGGCGTTGCTCGCTCTCCACGCTGAGGATAAAGATGAGATTCTCTCCCGGGAGGTTCCTTCCAGCGTGGACTCTTTGATTGCACTCGCCATCCGCATAGAACGACGGGTAGATCTTCGTCACCGAGCTCGTGGAAGAGAGCTCGCGTTAACGGTGTTCCCCCTCTCCGCATCTCAACCATCTCCTCCCTCCGGCTCAGAGACTGAGCCCATGCAGCTGGGAGGTATTCGCATCTCGACTAAGGAGAGGGAACGGAGGATCACCAACCGCCTTTGCCTCTATTGCGGTTCTGCTGGACATTTTGTCATTTCATGTCCAGTAAAAGCCAGAGCTCATCAGTAAGCGGAGGGCTACTGGTGAGCGCTACTACTCAGGTCTCTCCATCAAGATCCTGTACTACCTTGTCGGTCCATCTACGCTGGACCGGTTCGGCTGCTTCCTGCAGTGCCTTTGTTATGCAGGTGAATGAGGACCCAAAAGCGACTTGGCGAAAACAGAGTCTTTAATCCAGTTTAAGGAAATAGCAATACTCCTAGACAAATCGGAGCGGTAAATAAAGCATAAAAACAATTTCACTCGTAATCACGAGAACTGACTGGAGACTCGATAATAAACTGCAGGTTGCCTCGGGAAGGCACTTGACCGTAGCAGACTCAGACACCTGCTCACCACGCAGCATCTGAGGGAAACACGACACGACAGGGCGATACAAGGACACAGCACGGTGAACAATATACAAGGATCCGACAGGGCAGAAACTAAGGGGAGAAATAGGGACTCTAATCAGGGGAAAAGATAGGGAACAGGTGTGGGAAGACTAAATGATTGATTAGGGGAATAGGAACAGCTGGGAGCAGGAACGGAACGATAGAGAGAAGAGAGAGAGGAAGGGAGAGAGAAAAAGGGGAACGAACCTAAAAAGACCAGCAGGGGGAAAACGAACAGAAGGAAAAGCAAAATGACAAGACAATATAAGACAAAACATGACAGCCTTGATAGACTCTGGGGCTGAGGGTTGTTTTATGGACGAAGCATGGGCTCGGAAACATGACATTCCTCTCAGACAGTTAGGGAAGCCCACGCCCATGTTCGCCTTAGATGGTAGTCTTCTCCCCAGTATCAGATGTGAGACACTACCTTTAACCCTCACAGTATCTGGTAACCACAGTGAGACCATTTCCTTATCGCCCGGGTAATAAGAACACCAAGCCTGATGCCTTATCCCGTCTCTTTAGTTCTTCTGTGGCTTCTACCGACCCCGAGGGGATTCTCCCTGAAGGGCGTGTTGTCGGGTTGACTGTCTTGGGAATTGAGAGACAGGTAAAGCAAGCACTCACTCACACTGCGTCGCCGCGCGCTTGTCCTAGTAACCTTCTTTTCGTTCCTGTCTCTACTCGTCTGGCTGTTCTTCAGTGGGCTCACTCTGCCAAGTTAGCTGGCTTGCTTCTATTCGCCAGCGGTTTTGGTGGCCTACTCAGGAGCGTGACACGCGCCGTTTCGTGGCTGCTTGTTCGGACTGCGCGCAGACTAAGTCAGGTAACTCTCCTCCTGCCGGTCATCTCAGACCGCTTCCCATTCCTTCTCGACCATGGTCTCACATCGCCTTAGACTTTATTACCGGTCTGCCTTCGTCTGCGGGGAAGACTGTGATTCTTACGGTTGTCGATAGGTTCTCTAAGGCGGCACATTTCATTCCCCTCGCTAAGCTTCCTTCCGCTAAGGAGACGGCACAAATCATCATTGAGAATGTGTTCAGAATTCATGGCCTCCCGTTAGACGCCGTTTCAGACAGAGGCCCGCAATTCACGTCACAGTTTTGGAGGGAGTTCTGTCGTTTGATTGGTGCTTCCGTCAGTCTCTCTTCCGGTTTTCATCCCCAGTCTAACGGTCAAGCAGAAAGGGCCAATCAGACGATTGGTCGCATATTACGCAGCCTTTCTTTTCGAAACCCTGCGTCTTGGGCAGAACAGCTCCCCTGGGCAGAATACGCTCACAACTCGCTTCCTTCGTCTGCTACCGGGCTATCTCCGTTTCAGAGTAGTCTTGGGTACCAGCCTCCTCTGTTCTCGTCCCAGCTCGCCGAGTCCAGCGTTCCCTCCGCTCAGGCTTTTGTCCAACGTTGTGAGCGCACCTGGAGGAGGGTCAGGTCTGCACTTTGCCGTTACAGGGCGCAGACTGTGAGAGCCGCCAATAAACGTAGGATTAAGAGTCCTAGGTATTGTCGCGGTCAGAGAGTGTGGCTTTCCACTCGTAACCTTCCCCTTACGACAGCTTCTCGCAAGTTGACTCCGCGGTTCATTGGTCCGTTCCGTGTCTCTCAGGTCGTCAATCCTGTCGCTGTGCGACTGCTTCTTCCGCGACATCTTCATCGCGTCCACCCTGTCTTCCATGTCTCCTGTGTTAAGCCTTTTCTTCGCGCCCCGTTCGTCTTCCCCCCGTCCTTGTCGAGGGCGCACCTATTTACAAGGTACGGAAGATCATGGACATGCGTTCTCGGGGACGTGGTCACCAGTACTTAGTGGATTGGGAGGGTTACGGTCCTGAGGAGAGGAGTTGGGTTCCATCTCGGGACGTGCTGGACCGTTCGTTGATTGATGATTTCCTCCGTTGCCGCCAGGGTTCCTCCTCGAGTGCGCCAGGAGGCGCTCGGTGAGTGGGGGGGTACTGTCATGTTTTGTCTTTGATTATCATGTCTTGTCTCTGTGCTTCCCTTCTATTCGTTTCCCTCTGCTGGTCTTATTAGGTTCTTTCCCTCTCTCTCCCCCTCCCTCTCTCCCTCTCTATCGTTCCGTTCCTGCTCCCAGCTGTTCCTCATTTTCCTAACTACCTCATTTACTCTTTTCACACCTGTCCCCTATTTTGCCCTCTGATTAGAGTCCCTATTTCTCCCTGTTTTCCGCTTCTGTCCTTGTCGGATCCTTGTTTGATGTTCGCTGTTCTGTGTCCTTGTTCCGCCCTGTCGTGTTTTACCTTCTTCAGATGCTGCGTGTGAGCAGGTGTCAATGTCAGCTACAGCCGGTGCCTTCCCGAAGCGACCTGCAGTCTGTGGTCGCGTCTCCAGTCATTCCTCTCTACTGACGAGTGGATTTCAGTTTTCCTGTTTTTGCTTTTACCTAGATAATATCCAGGATTATCGCTTTGGTTAAGACTGGAATAAAGACTCTGTTTCCGTTAAGTCGCTTTTGGGTCCTCATACACCTGCATAACAAATAGTCTCTCCTTATTATACACAACATATTTTACAAAGATAAAACCACATACCTGCATCCAAAATGAAATAAAACATTTGTAGAGCACATATGTTCTGCGAATCGTGGCCACTTTCTACAGCAGATACACAATAGGAGGGACTGGGATCATTCGAGGAGCTAGCCATCGTTCACACATACAATAAATAGCCTGCTAATACCTTAGCTATTAACCACATGTTTAATTCAGAATGTTGATATCCTAAAAAGTACAATTACAAGTGCATCTTAACAATACCATCTACTTATGAGTAACCTCTAAATACACATCATTATTCATGAACAAAACACTGTGTGTATGACTTGGTACTGAAAATAATCCAACTTTTCTGAAGACAATAAAAAGCGTGACTACCTCTCTCAGGATACAAAATGATTTGAGCACGCAGGGCAAAACGTAAGAACACACTCCACTTCAGCCAGGATGCAGGCATGCATAATAACAAATCAACACGACATACTAATATATGAACCTGGTGAAATTCACATAGTACTTTAACAACTGTTACATATGCATACTATATACATATTTATTTACAACATTTACAAACCAACAGCCTGCATTCATCCAGTTTGTATAAATTATGATTGATGTGTGTGTGACATGAAGCTATATTGGGCAATTTGGGCAAAGGCGTAACAATGACTTTTTATTATTATTTATTAATTCACGGGCAATATGCGTGCATGCCCTGATCATATCAGCTTACTACATCTGTCTTCCCTCACCAAACCCATCAATGATTTGATTTATTTGACTAAAATATATCAGTTATGGCCAACAGAGGGCAACATTTATCCATATAATACGATAAAACCTCACTGAACCTAAATTAATTGGGTTACATTGTAAACATTTTTCAGATATCGTATGTGATCAGAAACAGTGCATTAATTTCCCGGAGTGGTCGCTCTGTGCTTTTGTAGTTGACGTCATAATGTACGATGAGATATAGAAGCCTATGACGTAAACGAACTCAAGAAAATGTTCAGTGCGCTACTTTTGTCTCAGTTGAGTAGATGCTTTGCAAAGGACAGTCATCTTCATGTTCAAATAAATCACTTTGAGTGGACAAAGAAAACATTCTGTGTGAGTACAGCATAACTGGCCAAGATGTTGTAAAAAAAATGTTTGAAATGTATTTTAAAATGTATTTGTTTATTTAAAAAAATGTCAGGTCCAATCTGAAGGGTGCCTGAAAGCACAATGGATAGAAATCATAAACCGTTGAGAAAAATTATTCTAAAAGTAAGTCTCATAAGTGATAAAAAAATGTTTGTTCATTCTGGGGCTATCCCTCTTGATATGTAATGAGGCTATCTTCTTGGTAGTATAACCTATATGCTGTAAAAACAGATTGATATGATTTATAGTTGGAAAAGTGGGCATAATTAATTCAGGGCTAAGGTTAAATGTATTTCCTTATGTTCATATACCCCAGGCTGGGACCCTCCAAGCTAGTGCTGGAGAGCAGGTCCTCCAGACAGACATCACTGACCATGATGGACTAAGGCTGCCAGCCCTGGTAGACTGCCCCATTGACAGCCCCCTAAAGGTAAGAAAACGTCTTATAGTTCTGTTGCAAAACGTCTGGTTGTAATGGAGACCAGTTGGTTGCAATCTAGTAATATGACGTGTTGAAAACCAGTTTACAACGCGATAATAAAGCCATTAAGACACATGGACCAGCTATTAAACTCAGCAAAAAAAGAAACGTCCCTTTTTCAGGACCATGTATTTTAAAGATCATTCGTAAAAATCCAAATATCTTCACAGATCTTCATTGTGAAGGGTTTTAACACTGTTTCCCATGCTTGTTCAATGAACCGTAAACAATTTATGAACATGCACCTGTGGAACGGTCGTTAAGAAACTAACAGCTTACAGACGGTAGGCAATTAAGGTCACAGTTGTGAAATCTTAGGACACTAAGAGGCCTTTCTACTGACTCTGAAAAACACCAAAAGAAAGATGCCCAGGGTCCCTGCTCATCTGCATGAACGTGCCTAAGGCATGCATCACACCTGCAGGACAAGTACAGGATGGCAACAACAACTGCCCGAGTTACACCAGGAACGCACAATCCCTCCATCAGTGCTCAGACTGTCCGCAATAGGCTGAGTGAGACTGGACTGAGGGCTTGTAGGCCTGTTGTAAGGCAGCTCCTCACCAGACATCACCGGGCACAACGTCACCTATAGGCACAAACCCAACCGTCGCTGGACCAGACAGGACTGGCAAAAAGTGCTCTTTACTGACAAGTCACGGTTTTGTCTCACTAGGGGTTATGGTCGGATTTGCGTTTATCGTCGAAAGGAATGAGCATTACACCGAGGCCTGTACTCTGGAGCGGGATCGATTTGGAGGTGGAGGGTCCGTCAAGGTCTGGGGCGGTGTGTCACAGCATCATCGGACTGAGTTTGTAGTCATTGCAGGCAATCTCAACGCTGTGCGTTAAAGGGAAGACTGCCTCCTCCCTCATGTGGTACCCTTCCTCCAGGCTCATCGTGACATGACCCTCCAGCATGACAATGCCACCAGCCATACTGCTCGTTCTGTGCGTGATTTCCTGCAAGACAGGAATGTCAGTGTTCTGCCATGGCCAGCGAACAGCGCAGATTTCAATCCCATTGAGTATGTCTGGGACCTGTTGGATCGGATTGTGAGGGCGAGGGCCATTCCCCCCAGAAATGTGCAGGAACTTGCAGGTGCCTTGGTGGAAGTGGGGTAACATTTTCTTATTTCATTTTTTAAGAGTGGGTTAACATCTCACAGCAAGAACTGCCAAATTTAGTGCAGCCCATGAGGAGGAGATGCACTGCAGTACTTAATGCAGCTGGTGGCCACACCAGTTACTGACTGTTACTTTTGATTTTGACCCCTCCTTTGTTCAGGGACACATTATTCCATTTCTGTTAGTCACATGTCTGTGGAACTTGTTCAGTTTATGTCTCAGTTGATGAATCTTGTTATGTTCATACAAATATTTACACATTAAGTTTGCTGAAAATAAACGCAGTTGACAGTGAGAGGACGTTTCTTTTTTTGCTGAGTTTAGTTAGAACTAATAGTTTTGGAATTCAGATTTGAATTCTGATTGTAATTCTAAGGTTATGGTTTATAGCTGGAAAAGTGAGCATAATAATGGAGGCCTTAAGTTCTATGTATTTCCTTATGTTCCTATACCCCAGGCTGGGACCCTCCAAGCTAGTGCTAGAGAGCAAGTGCTCCAGACAGATGTCCATTCGGCTGGCCATGATGGACTAAGCCTGCCAGCCCTGGTAGACTGCCTCCAGGATAGCCCTCGAAAGGCAGATGTCCATTCCGCTGGCCATGATGGACTAAGCCTGCCAGCCCTGGTAGACTGCCTCCAGGATAGCCCTCGAAAGGCAGATGTCCATTCCGCTGGCCATGATGGACTAAGCCTGCCAGCCCTGGTAGACTGCCTCCAGGATAGCCCACAAAAGGTAAGAAACATTTTTTAGTTTTTTTGCAAAACGTCTGGTTGTCACGGAGGCCAGTTGGTTGCAATCTAGTAATACGACGGGTTGAAAACCAGTTTACAACGCGATAATAACGCCATTAAGACACATGGATCACCTACTAGTTAGAACTAATAGTATTGGAATTCAGATTTTAATTCTAATTCTAAGGTTAACCCTTATGTGACATGTCACTCAGTAC
Organism: Oncorhynchus gorbuscha; assembly: GCF_021184085.1. Classification (NCBI taxonomy): domain Eukaryota; kingdom Metazoa; phylum Chordata; class Actinopteri; order Salmoniformes; family Salmonidae; genus Oncorhynchus; species Oncorhynchus gorbuscha. The sequence continues at coordinate 102,441 of NW_025746051.1, forward strand.
CATCATGCCTATGGTGAAAAATGTGGTTTCTACGGTGATATGATTTCCCCACTGTTGTTATTTGTCTCAGAACCTTGTGCCGAAGCCCCCGCAAGGACCCAGGCCCAGCCGAGAGGCAAATATAGCAAAGGCAGAAAAGAAGGCCACAGAGGTTATCAAGGCTAGAAGGTCTAGGGAGGCTAAGTCAGGGGTGAAAAAACTAAGCCGCCAAGTAGTTGGTATGTTGGCACTGCCTCAAACTCTAACTCAAACAACCAGTTACAGTGAGTATCATCTCCACTTCCAAAATACCTGGATTTATTGATAGAATTCTAAAACGATATATGGTGGAAGGATCCACTAATGTCTACGATCCTCTTACTGTAGGTGTCCTGCCAGCTATCAAGAAGGGCACTAAAGTTACCCTCCAGTCCTCCACCTCCCTCTCCGACGACAACAAGGAGGCACTCGGTTAGTTATTATGTTGTTTTTACTGTCTTTTGCACCCGCACGCACATTCCCCTTCTTTCTTTTCTTTTATTGTCAGTAATGGTATTTTCATTTTCTCTCCTCTTTTTTTCTTATTTTTCTATACAGTGTTTGGAGACATGTTATGTGTGAAGAATTACTTTAAATCAAATGTCAAAACTCATTCTATAGAAGGCCGTGTTTCTGCAGGGCTTCACTCCACTCTTGATTGATGAATTAAGGTCACTAATTAGTAAGAAACTCCTCTAACCTGGTTGTCTAGGTCTTAATTGAAAGGAAAAAACTAAAACCCGCAGACACTTAGCCCTCCATGGAATGAGTTTGACAACCCTGTATTAAATACATTTTGATTTGACTAGGGGCCGCCAGCCAGGTCCTGACCACCAGGGTGGGAGACAGTACCTGCAACGACGATTACAAGGCCAGGCTCATCATCCAGAAAGGTACACTTATAACCTGTTTTGCCCATATCACCAGTAATAACTTGTGTAATAACCAGTGTATTACCATTATAGTAAATGTACTAGATACTGCATAGTGTTATACATGGATGTGGCTTTGAACCAGTTCAGAATATGAGTGTGTTTTCTTAGGATTGGATTCCTGTGCCAGGGAAAGGTTCCCTGACTCTCCGTGTTCCTCTTCACCCAAGGACAAAGAGGAGGTGGTTGTAAGTGTCATGACTGTCTCATACCCTAAACCCTCCACCCAGGCAGCATGGGCAGCTCCTGCCCAGACTCTGGAAGAAGAGGTGGGGGGGGGCCGAGGTCTCCGAGATGAGTGGCAGCTCCCTGATGCCCACCAAGAACAGGCAGGACCCCCTGGAGAAGATTCCCTCCCTCCTACCAGGCAAGGAGCACATCCTCCTTTGCAGCACTCCCTGGGCCACCGTCATGAGCCCCCAGACTCTGAAGTTTATTCTCCACGGCATCATGTGTCGACTCGAGGCCTCAGAGTCCCCCCAGACAAGGAGGGCCAATGACCCCTTCAGGCTGATGAAGGATCTCTTTGTGGAGGTCCAGCATGCCCTGAAGTATGCTGACATCTCTGTCGTCTTTGGCCTGGAGGAGAGCATCCAATTCAGTGGTGAGGATGCGGTGAAGGCCATCGTGAAGACTGCGGCTAAAAGATTGTCCCTGCGTTTCGGACTCCAACCGGGCTCAACTGCGTGCCGCACGCTCTGGTAGCGAGGGAGCCATCAGGTGCATGGCGGACACCATCACACAGGTCATAGAGGACTGGAGTTTCGAAGACCATTTTGGAGCCAGGAGGAGCCGTGGTAGTGGGAGGTCACACTCCTCAACCTCCTCAAGGAGTGATGTCACCCTCACCGAGGAGCTCCTGGCTTGGAGGGAAACCCTAGACGAGGACCTAGAGGAGATGGCTGATGACAGCACTGGTTTGGAAAAGACCAGTGTAAGCTCAGCCATCTCTGAAAAGTCCCAGGTAATTAGCTACCTTTCTGAAAGCATCAAGCCCATCAGCAATGCCCTCTCCACAGACCTCGAGGACATCACCTCCACACAGGTGAGACGGCCAAGAACCAGTAGATCGTTTTGTTATTTGATTTTTGGTTTGATTGTGAGGCAATGACTCATATCTGTTTCTCTCTCTACTAAGAAGAAAGAGAAGGAAGAAGCTATGAAGAAAGAAGTGAGGAAGTCAGGAAAGAAGAAGCGAGGAAATAACAAGAACCAGAAGAAGAACAAGGTGTCTCCACTTGGCAATGATAGTAAGTCCTCATTTCTGTCAGTCTGTGCATCTGTTTTTCAGCACAGTATTGTAATGGAGACTATGATAAAGTTATCAGGGTCTTATTCATTAGCCACTAAATGGAAGACAGCGGACTAAAACAGGGAAGAACTTTCTTGAACTTGCCAATAACAAATGATTGTTTTTGTTTTCTGTTTCAAAATATTTTGCTACTGTGTACCCTAATGAACACGACCCTGATTTCATGCCTTGTTCTCTGTCACCTGTTGAGGTACTGTGGCTGCAGATGAGCCTAAGAAAAAACAGGCTCTCCTCCCGCGGATCACAGCCGCCCTGGCAAAACTATTTTGCTTCCCCTGCAAAAAAAAAATGCAAGCGTAACTGTGCAGAAGACGAGTTTGGGAAAACCCTGCTGCCACCTCCCCCAACCCACTTTTTAAATAAACTCTCAAAGCCAACAGAAGAGGGAGGGAGACAAACCCCCCTACTCACAACTCATTTTATTATACCCCATTTAATTCAATAAACACAACTTGCAGCTATTTTGATCTTCTTCTTGAGTTTTTGTTTTACAGACCCACCTGCATGCAATAGATTCTTAAGGTCAATTTGCGGTCTACTGTCTACTACCGTATCATTGTTATGAGTATGTTCACTGTGCCAGTCAATATAGCCAGTATAGGCTATAATAATGCCCTAACCTAATTGCAATTGACATAACAAGAGTTACATTTGAATAATTCCCTCATTTTATATTTCTTTTTAGAGGGAATAAATATCTAAAGCACTATAGAGTGCCGTCCCTAGGAGGGGTGCATCACTTGAGTGGGTTGAGTCACTGATGTGATCTTCCTGTCTGGGTTGGCGCCCCCCCTTTTGGGTTGTGCCGTGGTGGAGATCTTTGTGGGCTATACTCGGCCTTGTCTCAGGATGGTAAGTTGGTGGTTGAAGATATCCCTCTAGTGGTGTGGGGGCTGTGCTTTGGCAAAGTGGGTGGGGTTATATCCTTCCTGTTTGGCCCTGTCCGGGGGTATCATCGGATGGGGCCACAGTGTCTCCTGACCCCTCCTGTCTCAGCCTCCAGTATTTATGCTGCAGTAGTTTATGTGTCGGGGGGCTAGGGTCAGTTTGTTATATCTGGAGTACTCCTGTCTTATCCGGTGTCCTGTGTGAATTTAAGTATGCTCCCTCTAATTCTCTCTTTCTTTCTCTCTCTCAAAGGACCTGAGCCCTAGGAATATGCCTCAGGACTACCTGGCATGATCACTCCTTGTTGTTCCCAGTCCACATGGCCGTGCTGCTGCTCCAGTTTCAACTGTTCTGTCTGTGGCTATGGAATCCTGACCTGTTCACCGGACGTGCTACCTGTCCCAGACCTATTATCATTTATGAACATTTGAACATCTTGGCCATGTTCTGTTATAATCTCCACCTGGCACAACCAGAAGAGGTCTGGCCCCTCACCCCTCATGGGGCTGGTTCCCTCTCTAGGGTTCTTCCTAGGGTTTGGCCTTTCTAGTAACCGGAAGGTGCTTCAACACCTGCATGACAAGCTGTTTGACGTTTTAGGCTGGGTTTCTGAACAGGCTTTGAGATATCAGCTGATCCTAGGAAGAAAATAAATGCATTTGATTGATTGATGATTGCCTGGTAATATAATTTTTTTAAATAGCCTGTTTCCTCTCTAAAGAATCTTCATAGGTGGATCATTGGGAGTTTTTCACCACAAACGGTCAACACCTGATTAAGCTGTTCAATTTTTGGCTTTTCTGTATGCACTTTGAATCATGCCTGTGTAGGAATCTATTGAATGCATTTGATTGATTGATGATTGGTGTAGAAAGTGAAGCACGCCACTGTTTATGATTTACATTGAGGAAGCCTTAATCTTCATCAGAGGTTACTCGGCGAGCGTTGCTGTGCTGATACTGCTTCATTTCTCTCTTGTCGAATTAATACAGTGGTCTTCATTTGCATATTTCCTGAAAGCGAATAAGCCCCTCAAATTGAAAGGGAAGGCAACCGAAAAAGAAAATAGCCGAAATAGGCTACAAACCGTTATTTTTCTGTAGCCTAGTTTTACGCACAGAAATAAGAGGACACATTGTAGCCTCTTCGCTTGCGCGGCTCCATTGCATATATCGTTATACAATCGTTGCAATGTTTTGAATAGCCTTCTTCTGTCACATTACACTGCAAGACATAGGATTGAACTGACATTTTAATTGGTGACAGATACTAGAGCTGAAGCATCATCTGCAGCGCGAGAGCCTGTTGTACAGGTAGCATCCATAGGCATTAGCATTTTGGCCTGAAATCTGCGCTAAGTGCCATCACACAAACTGAAACAGGCAAAAGCCTACGTAATTACATCCTCAGCCAGTTCTTTGTAGCCTATACAACGCAGGTTATTTGTCCTTCAGATGTATTCTTTTTGCTAGTGAAGGCATGCTACAGCCGTTAGAATATTGTAGTCAGAAATGGGTGTCCCTTGAGTTGGCTTTACTCCAAAAGATGAGAGCGAAAGATCTCAAACATTTTATTATGGAAGAGGTATTATGGCTGACTATAAAAAAAAGTGAAGTATTCTGCCCCAAGCATCTGCATTCAGTCTTTTTGGGGACTACTTTTCAAGGAATAAATTACCTTTCATTTCAGGCTAATTATTTTTAATATTATAAACGCTAGAATAGATCAGACTAGAGACATGCACCACCAAGTGAAAGCGCTGGGTAGATTTCACCAGCACAGGGTGTGTTGAGTGAGAAATCAAGTCATTTCTTTGGGTGGTCCCGGGGAACCTTATCTAGCTCTAAATGAGCTACAGAAGGACCATTACTTTTAACCTTATCTAGGAAATGCACTCACCATACAGAGAGTGAAACACTAACTCTCTAGAAAACAATGACCTGATCTTCACACATCCTCATGACCTTGTTTTGAAATTAAACACTATACTAGATTACCACACACACGGATGGGACATTTGAACATTACAGCTCAGTAAAAGTGACAGTTGGCATTTACACACAGCTGTGTAAACCTCACTTCTTTCTCATTATCCCTGCTACTTGCTGTTGGTGTGGCAATCCATGCTAAGGTGAACTGAATGAATGGTAAACTAATATGCCTTTGTGATGGTGTCAGATTAAGTCTTTGTGTTTTACACCGGCTTGGCTGTGGCGTGCTTCTGCTTTACAAAACTGCTGAATGCCACAATAAGGACCGTAGTAGGAGGGAGGGATATCATAAACCTGTCCTGATGTCTGTGTCTGTCTGCCTGTCTGTCTCTGCATCTCAGAGGTTCTGTCTATCTGTTCGTCACACCGACTCTCACTGTGGGTTGGTTGTAGCGATCAGCAGAGGCCTGCCCTGTGCTAAAGGTTCCACTCCATTATCCTGCTGATGCTGAGATACTGGGAGCAACTCCATGACCTGACATATCAAGTCTAAAACTCCAGTATCCTGCCCTACTGCAGCTACTACAAGCTCCCTTCTAGTCTGTTGTTCATATTATTTTGGAAGCACTTTACATTACAGCACGGAATAAAGCGGAAATGGAATGGCAACTGGTTAAAGTTACTCACAAAGCAAACCATTATTTGCCCAGATACAGGATGCTACAGATCAGTATAACTGTATTGTTTCAGAGACATCACATACTAGAGGGGTGATAATATTACAAAAACAACATTGCAGTGTTTCCCCTAAAATTCCCCAAATGTCTTGGCATGGGGCCCCCAATTGATTTTGTTATAATGTTTGAGTCACTCAGATACACTATATATACAAAAGTATGTGGATACCAATTCAAATTAGTGGAGTCGGACAGTTCAGCAACATCCTTTGCTGACAGATGTATAAAAATTGAGCACACAGTCATGCAATCTCTGTAGACAAACATTGGCAGTAGAATGGCCTTTACTGATGAGCTCAGTGACTTTCAACGTGGCATCATCATAGGATGCCACCTTTCCAACAAGTCAGTTTGTCAAATATCTGCCCTGCTAGAGCTGCCCCGGTCAACTGTAAGTGCTGTTATTGTGAATTGGAAACGTCTATGAGCAACAACGGCTCAGCCGTGAAGTGGTAGGCCACACAAGCTCACAGAACGGGACCGCCGAGTGTTGTAACGAGTAAAAAATAATCTGTCCTCAGTTGTAACACTCACTACCGAGTTCCCAACCGCCTCTGGAAGCAACGTCAGCATAATAATTGATTGTCGGGAGTTTCATGAAAGGGGTTTCCATGGCCGAGCAGACTCTGTGAAAAATGCGCATTCTTTGGAGTGATGAAACACGCTTCACCAGTTGGCAGTCCAATGGACAAATCTGGGTTTGGCGGATGCCAGGAGTACGCTACCTGCCACAATGCATAGTGCCAACTAATGTTTGGAGGAGGAATAACGAATTGCCTGGGGCTGTTTTTCATGGTTCGGGATAGGCCCTTTAGTTCCAGTGAAGGGAAACCTTAACGCTACAGCATACAATGACATTCTATACGATGCCCTTTCCTGTTTTAGCATGACAATGCCTCCGTGCACAAAGGGAGTTCCAAGCAGAAATGGTTTGCCGAGGTTGGTGTGGAAGAACTTGACTGGCCTGCACAGAGCCCTGACCTTAACCCCATCGATCAGCTTTGGAATTAATTGGAACACCGACTGCGAGCCAGGCTTAATCGCCCAGCATCATTGCCCGACTTCACTAATGCTTTTGTGGCTGAATGGAAGCAAGTAGCAAGTCCCCGCAGCAATGTTCCAACATCTAGTGGAAAGCCTTCCCAGAAGAGTGGAGGCTGTTATAGCACCAAAGGGGGACCAACTCTATAATAATGCCCATGATTTGTAATGAGATGTTTGACAAGCTTTTGGTCATGAAGTGTAGCATAAGAACACAACACAAGCCATGGCAAAATGTGTAGAATTGCAGGAAACTAGCTTCATTAAACTGTAAAATGCTTTCTTTTCCCCATGGCAAAATGTCTAGAATTGCGAATAGCAGACAAAATTGTTTTAAAAAAGCAACATTTTGTTTCTGCTGCCATGGGAGGGCCTCTAAAATGTTGGTCGGAGAAGGCGCTGTTGGCCACGCCCAATACCACGCCCCCATCTATTTCTCCACCTAGTCAGGTGAACAGGGCCTTGCCCTTTATTATGATAAACAAGCCCGGGCAACCATTTCACCAGAGCTGTTGTCTTGGTTACACTCACTGGTGTCTGGTAATGTACAGGAATGATTCACCTCAGTTCACTCTCTGGGAGTATAATTAACGTCACCTCTCTATTGGCCCATTCCAGTGTGTGTGGCAAACAATCCAGACCTGTTCTGTAACCCCAGAGGGAGGTTTCATGTGGTGCTAATATAGAGCTGAATGAACACACAATCAACTGGTGACACAATGTACTGTGGTTGTAAATATACCAAAGTGGCACAGGTATAATAGTAATAGGTCACATGGTTTCTTTTTGACGCCACACTAACTATACTGGTCCCAGATCAGTTTCGATCAGTGCCCCAGAAAAGGGGATCTGGTTGATTCATCTACTTTGGGAAAGTGAGGCTTAAACCAATCCCATGGACATACCGTGTATCGTTTATGTGTGTATTTTCTATTAATGCCTAGGCAAATGCAATGGCATCTGGGGTTATGTTGGTGTACAGTGTTAAATCTGTTTGTAATCCATTTGAGGTTAACGCAGCAATGCTGGTGATCCTTTTAATCTGTATCTTATTGAATCACAGACCTGATCAGGGTCAGATCGGCCTAGCCCCCCTCCGACAATACACTCACTACCATTGCAGAATCAATTATTAATCACATTGCATTGCTTTGCAATTCCATTGGAGGGAGGATGGTGGAAGTGTGTATTTTAAAGCCATGTTCCCCTTGGTATTCATGAAACGTGATTATCAGAAGGGCGCTTATTGCTACACTAGGAATTCAGGAAGCTATTCTTCTTCTAAATGTGGATGCGTTTAGGGAACTTGGGTAGTCTGAGGGAGCTTCACCGGATGACATGATATTAGCTTATTAGCCCAAATGTGTCTGTTCTTCATTCAAGCTTACCATCAAAGCAACTTATCCATTAGATTCATCTCGATACTAGATAACATCTGCTGTACAGGGCCATGGACTGAAATAATACATTTCGTCCCGAACCTGCCTGCACGGGCCACTCTGTGCAGGTAGGTGTCGGAATCCTCGGGCATGTCGTAGTTGAAGACGATGTTGACGCGCTCAATGTCCATCCCTCGGCCAAACAGGTTGGTGGCCACCAGGATCCGCCTTTGGAAGTCCTTGAACTGCTGGTACCGGGAAAGCCTGGGGGAGGAAGGGGGCCATAGATTTAGAATAAGTAGAACAGGCATCATACATCCTGCTTCACTCCTGTGGGTACACTGAAACTGTGACCCACAAACATGTTGTCTGAGAGAAAGTTCTTGTTAAGTCGATCTGGATAACAGCTTCTGCTACATGACTATTATAGAAAATGTGCAAGTAAATGAGATTCTCAATTTGATTGTGCAACTCCTCATTCCTCTCCTTTTGAAAAAAAGTCAACAGTAACTGAGGAGAGGAGGAAATGTGCTTGTATGAAATTAGACTCCATTCACACATAATGCAAATGACATTTACAGGGGTGGAATCCCAAATTAAAATGTGTAAAGTAGTAAAAGACATTTAGCTAGACATTGTATGGATAAAAACGATATGCTACTTATCGTTTTAAATATGTGCATGCTTCTCAGAGTAAACAGCTGATTGAAAGGGGAGGGGTAGATCTCAACTTCAGCAAAGGACACTTATGCTTCCTCAGCAGGAGGCAAGGACACCGTTTGCCTACTAACGAATTGACACTCCTCAACCACTTATCGGTTTACGGATAAGATGACGGAAAAGTCGAGGACATTCTTTTGTCCAAATCAGTAATTCCCAATGAAAGCCAAGACCCAATCCCAAATCTACCCCTAAAACCCTATGCACTTATTAATATCTGAGATGACTTGAAGTGTAAGCAATATCCTAATATTGCTTATACCAATCAAAACTGCTCAGATTTTAACAAGTGCATAGACTGTAGGGTTTAGCCAGTGATTTGTTCCTCTCCATCAGAACCCACCTCTCCTCCTGGGCCATGCCCCTGTGGATGGCGATTGCAGGGAAGTTCTGCTCCACCAGCAGCTGAGACAGAGCCACACAGCGCTGCACAGACTTCACAAAGATCACCACCTTCAGACAGAGGAGAAAATGGCAGTGAGACACCGAAGACAAACATGGGGCACAAAACCCATGCTGCATCTGATATGGCACCCTGGCTTTACCCTGGTCAAATAAATGTACACTCTGAAGACGAAAAACACTGCATAAAACTCACAGGCAGAAACTTTGTCGGTGCATAGACTTAGTTCACTTGAATGAGTAAAATTGTATTTAAAAACGTGACTTTCAAATCCATGGACAAAATGCATTCAACTCACTCAGATTAAAACTAAAATAAATTAAGTTTTAGCATTCAATTCTCTGAAAAGACCTCTGTCCGTACCTGGTTGAACTCGAGCAGGTCGAAGAGCTTGCGGTTCTTCTCGCCATCCTTCAGCTTGCAGTAGTACTGCTGCAGGCCGTGCAGCGTCAGCTTGGTCTCATCGTCCACAAACACCTCCATGGGCTACAGGAGATATTCATTAAGCACCAAACAGAACACAGGGAGGGACTACCAGGACTTCCAGTGCTAAACATTTTGCTAGTGTGCCCTAATGAATAGAACATGGGGAAAGTGTCACTCTTTGGGACAGTTTTATAAACCTAGCCACATTAAGTGAAAAACAGGAGTAAACCACATTCTGTGTTGGTGAATGAAGAACTACAAATGTGATTGTGAACATCAATTACTAGTACTAGAGCTGGATGGAACTTTATTTTTCATTATAGCTTTAATGCCAGGACTGTTCCTCCCGAAAATGTCCAGAGCCCCAGACCCAGGTTAAGAGAGGGTCAACTCTGGCCACTTGTGAGACAGACAGTCACGAGCAGGCAAAGCTTAGATGTGCTCGACTGGAACTTTTTACATGAATATTAAGCCATATCCAAAATCCCTTAAAAAAAGGGCATTTAAAATTAAAAGAATAACAAATGCCCATGAGCTTAGTTCAACTTCCGTACCCCACCAGAACCAAAATACAAGCTTGTTTCATTCCAATGCTTGTAAACAAAGTAAATGCAAAAATAAACTATATAGTCTCAAAACATGGTCAAAATGATAATTCTGATATCATTGACGGTCAGTCCTTGCATATAGCTCTACAGATTTCAGAGTGGTTAAATTTCTCCAGACCTATCCCTCCAAAACAGGGGCGGGAAGATGCTTCATTAATGTTTATACTGCCGATTGCCTCTTCAAAGTGCAATTTAGGGAGATGGGTTCATCTCTGTGTGTGTGTGTGTGTGTGTGTGTGTGTGTGTGTGTGTGTGTGTGTGTGTGTGTGTGTGTGTGTGTGTGTGTGTGTGTGTGTGTGTGTGTGTGTGTGTGTGTGTGTGTGTGTGTGTGTGTGTGTGTGTGTGTGTGTGTGTGTGTGTGTGTGTGTGTGTGTAAAACTGCAACTTTAAGTTTCAGAACATGTAGATAACCATGGGTTATAAGAAACCCTTCAACGTACATCCTGCATGAACTTGCGGCAGACGGGATGGATCTCTTTGCTTAGGGTGGCGCTGAACATCATGCACTGCTTCTCATGGGGTGTGAGCCTGAAGATGTCCTGAACATCACACCTCATGTCTGAGGGAGAGACGATAGGAAAATAATATGGTCACAGAAAAAGTAAACCCACTCAGCCTGAAATCTGAGGACTACATAAAATGTAAATACTTTCCTACGTTTTGGCTAAATCCTTACTTAAGTCACACCATCTATCACATCCTGTTCCAAGATCCACTACTACTTAGTCAGACAATGTATTAGAAGTGCATTCTAAGTGGTATGCTAGTAGGTACATTGGAACACGTTTTCAATTGACCGTTCCTCTGTGACGTTTCAACTTACTCCTTGCTCCCGTCACTCACATCTGGCATCAGCCCCCCTGTCCTACTGTGGTCTGAATTTGCATCTTGTCACACTCGTCCAGGACAAAGTGCTTCACGTTCTTCAAGTTGAGGGTCTTGTTGCGGATGAGGGCCAGGCGTTCCCACCACAAAGTGGGGGCAGTTCTTCTTCAGTGCGTCCTCGTCCTTCTTGATGGACAGGCCCCCGAAGACCACGGCTGCCTTGACAGTAGGCATGTACTTGGAGAAGCACTCATACTCTTTGCTGATCAGGAAGGCCAGCTCTCATGTGTGGCACATCACCAGCACAGACACCTGGTAGACAGAGAGAGAGGTAGGGGAGAATGTTTAATACAGAGCTCTCTGGACAGCAGAGAAACAAGAATATGCAAAACACAAGATTATGCAAAAGGATAGAACAGCAGTGTAAACAGTGAGATTAAAAGGAGAACAAATTCAGACTGCAATTGGCCCAGCGTCATTAGGGTTTGGCCGGGGAAGGCCATCATTGTAAAATAAAAATGTGTTCTTAACTGACTTGCCTAGTCCAAATAAAGGTTAAATAAAGTTGGCGATTAGACACTTTCTTATGCAAGTATCCCCAGATACAGATTAAGCCTATTCCTAAACTACAAAGCACTCAATGGATTCTCCATCGAAAGCTATTGTTAGTAAAGGAGGGAGGATGTAACAGCAAATCAGTTGCTGATTCCACAATGTCATTATTCAACCATTCACCTGCCCGTCCACAGGCTCAATCTGCTGCAGGGTGGCCAGTACAAACACAGCAGTCTTGCCCATACCATACTTGGCCTGGCACAGGATGTCCATGCCCAGGATGGCATGTGGGATGCACTCATGTTGGACTGAAAGACAGAAACGTAACTAGGGAAGTTAGTTAAGAACAAATTCTTATTTACAATGACGGCCTACCAAGAGGCCTCCTGCGGGGATTGGGGCCTGGGATTTAACATTAAAAAATATATATAGGACAAAACACACATCAGTACATAAAGAGAGACTCAAGAAACATAGCAAGGCATCAACACATGACAACACAGCATGGTAGCAGCACAAAACATTGTACAAACATTGGGCACAGACAAAAGCACAAAGGGCAAGAAGGGTAGACAACACATCACACTGACAGTTGTGGCTGCTTTGTCCATGATTGAGTCTTTGAATGAAGAGATTGAGATAAAACTGTACAGTCACTAGGGGCAGAAAACTGAAGAGAGGACGACCCAGGGATGTTTGCGCTTTGGGGACCGTTAACAGAATGTTACTGGCAGAACAGATGTTGTATGTGGAGTATGAGGGCTGCAGTAGATATCTCAGGTAGGGGAGGGGGAGTGAGGCCTAAGAGGGTTTTATAAATAAGCATCAACCAGTGGGTCTTGCGACAGGTATACAGAGATGACCAGTTTAAGTATGATGTGATGCTTGAAGGGGCATACATGTATAACACATAGTCAGAGTCCCAAATGACACCCTATATATTGTGGATTACTTTTGACCAGGGCCCAGTCACACACAGCGCTAGTTTTGAACAAAGCCCTATGGGCCCAGCTCAATAGTAGTACACTATGTCAGGAATAGGGTGCCATTTGACACAGACAGAATGGACAAAGTCAAAAACAGTCCTTGGTTGAAGGTGGGAAGTGCCTGTGAGGCTCACCTTCAGAGGGATGTTCAACGCCACAGTCGACAATGGCGCGGAGCAGCTCCAGTTTGAGCAGGAAGTCTCGGAAGGCGGAGCTGTGGATGGAGACGTAAGAGCCCTTTACCTCCTTCTTGCCCGGAGGTGTGGCAACCTGAGGCTCCTCATCCTCTTCATAGTCCAACAGCTCGTTGTCAACGTCGTTCTCTGCCATTCTAGAGAAGGGGTACTTGCATAAGTTGAAGCTAGGAAAGACTGGAGACTAGTTTGGGGGGCGCTGTATCAACAATACAGTAAATTCAGAAGGTTAATTGAAATGTCAATTCAATAATCTATGTACAATGCCTCAGCATCTAACCTTAGTTATATTACATGAGGATTCCAATTCTTGTCATTTCACTTTCTGAATTGAATCCTAGTGAAACATCACCGTCTAGCACAGGGTTGCCTCACTCTCCGCACAAACAATGGCAGCCACCTCCTCATTCAAACTTTGTGACAGCAAAGTGCTATAAAGGGAAATATGTTCCAAATGCAAGGTGAATATTCAGAAATAACGTTGGCTCAAATTAATAACGAGCAAGACATTTCTAGGGTCTAACTTGACCTAAAATGTAATTCTCGGAACCAACCTGCGACACACTGCTAGCAGCAGTTAACTGCTAACTGACACGACCGTGCTAGTACTAGCGTTAGCTTGACGCAATGCTAAATGTGTTAGTTAGCTAGCCAGATTGCACAAGGTTTTCGCAAAGATTTTAACAAAAATATACTCGAACATGGCTGCTATTTGTGAGCATTATGGAAAGAAAAATATGTTTCTTATTTACAATTGATGCAGATATAGAAAATGACTCAATACTGCACATTTTTTATGCAATTAAAATCGGCTTCGAGTATCACTGCTCCCTAGGTTCACAGGGACAGTCTAGAAGCACTGTGCTCGTGTATTCGTGGCCACTATTGGTCCATTTTAAAGGCAATCTCACCAAACCGGCCTGAAAAGCGAACCGTCTAATTTAATGCCGATCTTGATTTTCAATATCTGCATCAAATGCCGATCGGGATTTCGCCAGCTGCCCTAAACTAAATTGTAGGCATAATTTCTTGTTTGACAACACTGGTATGAAAAAAGTACACTGATAGCCTTATTCACACTGCGTTGTGTGTGGTTGATTGAGACTATAGACGTGGACTTTGGAGACCAGGTAGTTTTAATCAAGCAGAACTCACTTTGGAGACTGCATCCTGCATCTGCATCCAAAAAAGGAAATAAAACATTTGTAGAGCACATATGTTCTGAGAATCGTCGCCTCTTTCTCTCTCAGTGCATCAAAATTATTTTCGAATACAAACATTAATAGTCTCTCCTTATTATACATAACATCTTTTACAAAGATAAAACCACATACCTGCATCCAAAATGAAATAAAACATTTGTAGAGCACATATGTTCTGCGAATCGTGGCCACTTTCTACAGCAGATACACAATAGGAGGGACTGGGATCATTCGAGGAGCTAGCCATCGTTCACACATACAATAAATAGCCTGCTAATACCTTAGCTATTAACCACATGTTGAATTCAGAATGTTGATATCCTAAAAAGTACAATTACAAGTGCATCTTAACAATACCATCTACTTATGAGTAACCTCTAAATACACATCATTATTCATGAACAAAACACTGTGTGTATGACTTGGTACTGAAAATAATCAAACTTTTCTGAAGACATAAAAAGCGTGACTACCTCTCTCAGGATACAAAATGATTTGAGCACGCAGGGCAAAACGTAAGAACACACTCCACTTCAGCCAGGATGCAGGCATGCATAATAACAAATCAACACGACATATTAATATATGAACCTGGTGAAATTCACATAGTACTTTAACAACTGTTACATATGCATACTATATACATATTTATTTACAACATTTACAAACCAACAGCCTGCATTCATCCAGTTTGTAGAAATTATGATAGATATGTGACATGAAGCTATATTGGGCAATTTGAGCAAAGGCGTAACAATGACTGTCTTGGACAAATAGACATTTGGCTTAAAACATTTATTAATTCATGGGCAATATGTGTGCATGCCCTGATCATATCAGCTTACTACATCTGTCTTCCCTCACCAAAACCATCAATGATTTGATTTATTTGACTGTAATATATCAGTTATGGCCAACAGAGGGCAACATTTATCCATATAATACGATAAAACCTCACTGAACCTAATTTAATTGGGTTACATTGTAAACATTTTTCAGGTTTCGTTTCTGATCAGAAACAATGCATTCATTTCCCGGAGTGGTCGCTCTGTGCTTTTGTAGTTGACGTCATAATGTAAGACGAGATATAGACGCCTATGACGTAAACGAACTCAAGAAAATGTTCAGAGCGCTACTTTTGCCTCAGTTGAGTTGATGCTTTGCAAAGGACAGTCATCCTCATGTTCAAATAAATCACTTTGAGTGGACAAAGAAGACATTCTGTGTGAGTACAGCATAACTGGCCAAGATGTTGTAAAAAAAATGTTTGAAATGTATTTTAAAATGTATTTGTTTATTTAAAAAAATGTCAGGTCCAATCTGAAGGGTGCCTGAAAGCACAATGGATAGAAATCATAAACCGTTGAGAAAAATTATTCTAAAAGTAAGTCTCATAAGTGATTAAAAAAAAATGTTTGTTCATTCTGGGGCTATCCCTCTTGATATGTAATGAGGCTATCTTCTTGGTAGTATAACCTATATGCTGTAAAAACAGATTGATATGATTTATAGTTGGAAAAGTGGGCATAATTAATTCAGGGCTAAGGTTAAATGTATTTCCTTATGTTCATATACCCCAGGCTGGGACCCTCCAAGCTAGTGCTGGAGAGCAGGTCCTCCAGACAGACATCACTGACCATGATGGACTAAGGCTGCCAGCCCTGGTAGACTGCCCCATTGACAGCCCCCTAAAGGTAAGAAAACGTCTTATAGTTCTGTTGCAAAACGTCTGGTTGTAATGGAGACCAGTTGGTTGCAATCTAGTAATATGACGTGTTGAAAACCAGTTTACAACGCGATAATAAAGCCATTAAGACACATGGACCAGCTATTAAACTCAGCAAAAAAAGAAACGTCCCTTTTTCAGGACCATGTATTTTAAAGATCATTCGTAAAAATCCAAATATCTTCACAGATCTTCATTGTGAAGGGTTTTAACACTGTTTCCCATGCTTGTTCAATGAACCGTAAACAATTTATGAACATGCACCTGTGGAACGGTCGTTAAGAAACTAACAGCTTACAGACGGTAGGCAATTAAGGTCACAGTTGTGAAATCTTAGGACACTAAGAGGCCTTTCTACTGACTCTGAAAAACACCAAAAGAAAGATGCCCAGGGTCCCTGCTCATCTGCATGAACGTGCCTAAGGCATGCATCACACCTGCAGGACAAGTACAGGATGGCAACAACAACTGCCCGAGTTACACCAGGAACGCACAATCCCTCCATCAGTGCTCAGACTGTCCGCAATAGGCTGAGTGAGACTGGACTGAGGGCTTGTAGGCCTGTTGTAAGGCAGCTCCTCACCAGACATCAACGGGCACAACGTCACCTATAGGCACAAACCCAACCGTCGCTGGACCAGACAGGACTGGCAAAAAGTGCTCTTTACTGACAAGTCACGGTTTTGTCTCACTAGGGGTTATGGTCGGATTTGCGTTTATCGTCGAAAGGAATGAGCATTACACCGAGGCCTGTACTCTGGAGCGGGATCGATTTGGAGGTGGAGGGTCCGTCAAGGTCTGGGGCGGTGTGTCACAGCATCATCGGACTGAGTTTGTAGTCATTGCAGGCAATCTCAACGCTGTGCGTTAAAGGGAAGACTGCCTCCTCCCTCATGTGGTACCCTTCCTCCAGGCTCATCGTGACATGACCCTCCAGCATGACAATGCCACCAGCCATACTGCTCGTTCTGTGCGTGATTTCCTGCAAGACAGGAATGTCAGTGTTCTGCCATGGCCAGCGAACAGCGCGGATTTCAATCCCATTGAGTATGTCTGGGACCTGTTGGATCGGATTGTGAGGGCGAGGGCCATTCCCCTCAGAAATGTGCAGGAACTTGCAGGTGCCTTGGTGGAAGAGTGGGATAACATTTTCTTTTTTAATTTTTTAAGAGTGGGTTAACATCTCACAGCAAGAACTGCCAAATTTAGTGCAGCCCATGAGGAGGAGATGCACTGCAGTACTTAATGCAGCTGGTGGCCACACCAGTTACTGACTGTTACTTTTGATTTTGACCCCTCCTTTGTTCAGGGACACATTATTCCATTTCTGTTAGTCACATGTCTGTGGAACTTGTTCAGTTTATGTCTCAGTTGATGAATCTTGTTATGTTCATACAAATATTTACACATTAAGTTTGCTGAAAATAAACGCAGTTGACAGTGAGAGGACGTTTCTTTTTTTGCTGAGTTTAGTTAGAACTAATAGTTTTGGAATTCAGATTTGAATTCTGATTGTAATTCTAAGGTTATGGTTTATAGCTGGAAAAGTGAGCATAATAATGGAGGCCTTAAGTTCTATGTATTTCCTTATGTTCCTATACCCCAGGCTGGGACCCTCCAAGCTAGTGCTAGAGAGCAAGTGCTCCAGACAGATGTCCATTCGGCTGGCCATGATGGACTAAGCCTGCCAGCCCTGGTAGACTGCCTCCAGGATAGCCCTCGAAAGGCAGATGCCCATTCCGCTGGCCATGATGGACTTAGCCTGCCAGCCCTGTCCATTCCGCTGGCCATGATGGACTGGCCCTGGTAGACTGCCTCCAGGATAGCCCTCGAAAGGCAGATGTCCATTCCGCTGGCCATGATGGACTAAGCCTGCCAGCCCTGGTAGACTGCCTCCAGGATAGACCACGAAAGGTAAGAAACATCTTTTAGTTTTGTTGCAAAACGTCTGGTTGTCACGGAGGCCAGTTGGTTGCAATCTAGTAATACGACGGGTTGAAAACCAGTTTACAACGCGATAATAACGCCATTAAGACACATGGACCACCTACTAGTTAGAACTAATAGTATTGGAATTCAGATTTTAATTCTGATTCTAATTCTAAGGTTAACCCTTATGTGACATGTCACTCAGTACCATCATGCCTATGGTGAAAAATGTGGTTTCTATGGTGATATGATTTCCCCACTGTTGTTATTTCTCTCAGAACCTTGTACCGAAGCCCCCGCAAGGCCCCAGGCCCAGCCGAGAGGCAAATATAGCAAAGGCAGAAAAGAAGGCCACAGAGGTTATCAAGGCTAGAAGGTCTAGGGAGGTTAAGTCAGGGGTGAAAAAACTAAGCCGCCAAGTAGTTGGTATGTTGGCACTGCCTCAAACTCTAACTCAAACAACCAGTTACAGTGAGTATTCATCTCCACTTCCAAAATACCTGGATTTATTGATAGAATTCTAAAACGATATATGGTGGAAGGATCCACTAATGTCTACGATCCTCTTTCTGTAGGTGTCCTGCCAGCTATCAAGAAGGGCACTAAAGTTACCCTCCAGTCCTCCAGCTCCCTCTCCCTCTCCGATGACAACAAGGAGGCACTCGGTTAGTTATTATGTTGTTTTTACTGTCTTTTGCACCCGCACGCACATTCCCCTTCTTTCTTTTCTCTTATTGTCAGTAATGGTATTTTCATTTTCTCTCCTCTTTTTTTCTTATTTTTCTATACAGTGTTTGGAGACATGTTATGTGTGAAGAATTACTTTAAATCAAATGTCAAACTCATTCTATAGAAGGCCAGGTTTCTGCAGGGTTTCACTACACCCTTGATTGATGAATTAAGGTCACTAATTAGTAAGAAACTCCTCTAACCTGGTTGTCTAGGTCTTAATTGAAAGGAAAAAACTAAAACCCGCAGACACTTAGCCCTCCATGGAATGAGTTTGACAACCCTGTATTAAATACATTTTGATTTGACTAGGGGCCGTCTGCCAGGTCCTGACCACCAGGGTGGGAGACATCCTGAACAGTACCTGCAACGACGATTACAAAGCCAGGCTCATCATCCAGAAAGGTACACTTATAACCTGTTTTGCCCATATCACCAGTAATAACTTGTGTAATAACCAGTGTATTACCATTATAGTAAATGTACTAGATACTGCATAGTGTTATACATGGATGTGGCTTTGAACCAGTTCAGAATATGAGTGTGTTTTCTTAGGATTGGATTCCGGTGCCAGGGAAAGGTTCCCTGACTCTCCGTGTTCCTCTTCACCCAAGGACAAAGAGGAGGTGGTTGTAAGTGTCATGACTGTCTCATACCCTAAACCCTCCACCCAGGCAGCATGGGCAGCTCCTGCCCAGACTCTGGAAGAAGAGGTGGGGGGGGCCGAGGTCTCCGAGATGAGTGACAGCTCCCTGATGCCCACCAAGAACAGGCAGGACCCCCTGGAGAAGATTCCCTCCCTCCTACCAGGCAAGGAGCACATCCTCCTTTGCAGCACTCCCTGGGCCACCGTCATGAGCCCCCAGACTCTGAAGTTTATTCTCCACGGCATCATGTGTCGACTCGAGGCCTCAGAGTCCCCCCAGACAAGGAGGGCCAATGACCCCTTCAGGCTGATGAAGGATCTCTTTGTGGAGGTCCAGCATGCCCTGAAGTATGCTGACATCTCTGTCGTCTTTGGCCTGGAGGAGAGCATCCAATTCAGTGGTGAGGATGCGGTGAAGGCCATCGTGAAGACTGCGGCTAAAAGATTGTCCCTGCGTTCGGACTCCAACCGGGCTCAACTGCGTGCCGCACGCTCTGGTAGCGAGGGAGCCATCAGGTGCATGGCGGACACCATCACACAGGTCATAGAGGACTGGAGTTTCGAAGGCCATTTTGGAGCCAGGAGGAGCCGTGGTAGTGGGAGGTCACACTCCTCAACCTCCTCAAGGAGTGATGTCACCCTCACCGAGGAGCTCCTGGCTTGGAGGGAAACCCTAGACGAGGACCTAGAGGAGATGGCTGATGACAGCACTGGTTTGGAAAAGACCAGTGTAAGCTCAGCCATCTCTGAAAAGTCCCAGGTAATTAGCTACCTTTCTGAAAGCATCAAGCCCATCAGCAATGCCCTCTCCACAGACCTCGAGGACATCACCTCCACACAGGTGAGACGGCCAAGAACCAGTAGATCGTTTTGTTATTTGATTTTTGTTTGATTGTGAGGCAATGACTCATATCTGTTTCTCTCTCTACTAAGAAGAAAGAGAAGGAAGAAGCTATGAAGAAAGAAGTGAGGAAGTCAGGAAAGAAGAAGCGAGGAAATAACAAGAACCAGAAAGAAGAACAAGGTGTCTCCTCTTGGCAATGATAGTAAGTCCTCATTTCTGTCAGTCTGTGCATCTGTTTTTCAGCACAGTATTGTAATGGAGACTATGATAAAGTTATCAGGGTCTTATTCATTAGCCACTAAATGGAAGACAGCGGACTAAAACAGGGACGAACTTTTTTGAACTTGCCAATAACAAATGCTTGTTTTTGTTTTCTGTTTCAAAATATTTTGTTACTGTGTACCCTAATGAACACGACCCTGATTTCATGCCTTGTTCTCTGTCACCCGTTGAGGTACTGTGGCTGCAGATGAGCCTAAGAAAAAACAGGCTCTCCTCCCGCGGATCACAGCCGCCCTGGCAAAAGTATTTTGCTTCCCCTGCAAAAAAAAAATGCAAGCGTAACTGTGCAGAAGACGAGTTTGGGAAAACCCTGCTGCCACCTCCCCCAACCCACTTTCTAAATAAACTCTCAAAGCCAACAGAAGAGGGAGGGAGACAACCCCCCCTACTCACAACTCATTTTATTATACCCCATTTAATTCAATAAACACAACTTGCAGCTATTTTGATCTTCTTCTTCTTGAGTTTTTGTTTTACAGACCCACCTGCATGCAATAGATTCTTAAGGTCAATTTGCGGTCTACTGTCTACTACCGTATCATTGTTATGAGTATGTTCACTGTGCCAGTCAATATAGCCAGTATAGGCTATAATAATGCCCTAACCTAATTGCAATTGACATAACAAGAGTTACATTTGAATAATTCCCTCATTTTATATTTCTTTTTAGAGGGAATAAATCTCTAAAGCACTATAGAGTGCCGTCCCTAGGAGGGGTGCATCACTTGAGTGGAGTCACTGATGTGATCTTCCTGTCTGGGTTGGCGCCCCCCCTTGGGTTGTGCCGTGGTGGAGATCTTTGTGGGCTATACTCGGCCTTGTCTCAGGATGGTAAGTTGGTGGTTGAAGATATCCCTCTAGTGATGTGGGGGCTGTGCTTTGGCAAAGTGGGTGGGGTTATATCCTTCCTGTTTGGCCCTGTCCGGGGGTATCATCGGATGGGGCCACAGTGTCTCCTGACCCCTCCTGTCTCACCCTCCAGTATTTATGCTGCAGTAGTTTATGTGTCGGGGGGGCTAGGGTCAGTTTGTTATATCTGGAGTACTCCTGTCTTATCCGGTGTCCTGTGTGAATTTAAGTATGCTCCCTCCAATTCTCTCTTTCTTTCTCTCTCTCTCTCAAAGGACCTGAGCCCTAGGAATATGCCTCAGGACTACCTGGCATGATCACTCCTTGTTGTTTCCAGTCCACATGGCCGTGCTGCTGCTCCAGTTTCAACTGTTCTGTCTGTGGCTATGGAATCCTGACCTGTTCAACGGATGTGCTACCTGTCCCAGACCTATTATCATTTATGAACATTTGAACATCTTGGCCATGTTCTGTTATAATCTCCACCTGGCACAACCAGAAGAGGTCTGGCCCCTCACCCCTCATGGGGCGGCAGGGTAGCCTAGTGGTTAGAACGTTGGACTAGTAACCGGAAGGTTGCAAGTTCAAACCCCCGAGATGACAAGGTACAAATCTGTCGTTCTGCCCCAGAACAGGCTGAACAACCTGCTGTTCCTAGGCCATCATTGAAAATAAGAATTTGTTCTTAACTGACTTGCCTGGTAATATAATTTTTTTAAATAGCCTGTTTCCTCTCTAGGTTTCTTCCTAGGGTTTGGCCTTTCTAGGGAGTTTTTCCTAGCCAACGTGCTTCAACACCTGCATTGCTTGCTGTTCGTGGTTTTAGGCTGGGTTTCTGTATAGCACTTTGAGATATCAGCTGATGTAGGAAGGGCTATATGAATGCATTTGATTGATTGATGATTGATAGAGTAAGCCCGCCACTGTATGGAAGCCACGCCTTCCTCTTCATCAGAGGTTACTCGGCGAGCGGTGCTGTGCTGATACTGCTTCATTTCTCTCTTGTCGAATTAAGACAGTGGTCTTCATTTTCATATTTCCTGAAAGCGAATAAGCCCCTCAAATGGAAAGGGAAGGCAACCGAAAAAGAAAATAGCCGAAATAGGCTACAAACCGTTATTTTTCTGTAGCCTAGTTTTACGCACAGAAATAAGAGGACACATTGTAGCCTCTTCGCTTGCGCGGCCCCTCCATTGCATATATCGTTATACAATCGTTGCAATGTTTTGAATAGCCTTCTTCTATCACATTGCACTGCAAGACATAGGATTGAACTGACATTTGAATTGATGACAGATACTGGAGCATCATCTGCAGCGCAAGAGCCTGTTGTACAGGTAGCAGCCATAGGCATTAGCATATTGGCCTGAAATCCGTGCTAAGTGCCATCACACAAACCAAAACAGGCAAAAGCATAGTAATTACATCCTCAGCCAGTTCTTTGTAGCCTATACAACGCAGGTTATTTGTCCTTCAGATGTATTCTTTTTGCTAGTGAAGGCATGCTACAGCCGTTAGAATATTGTAGTCAGAAATGGGTGTCCCTTGGGTTGGCTCTACTCCAAAAGATGAGAGCGAAAGATCTCAAACATTTTATTATGGAAGAGGTATTATGGCTGACTATAAAAAAAGTGAAGTATTCTGCCCCAAGCATCTGCATTCAGTCTTTTTGGGGACTACTTTTCAAGGAATAAATTACCTTGCATTTCAGGCTAATTATTTTTAATATTATAAACGCTAGAATAGAACAGACTAGAGACATGCACCACCAAGTGAAAGCGCTGGGTAGATTTCACCAGCACAGGGTGTGTTGAATGAGAAATCAAGTCAGAAGGACCATTTCTTTTAACCTTATCTAGGAAATGCACTCACCATACAGAGAGTGAAACACTAACTCTCTAGAAAACAATGACCTGATCTTCACACATCCTCATGACCTTGTTTTGAAATTAAACACTATACTAGATTACCACACACACACGGATGGAACATTTGAACATTACAGCTCAGTAAAAGTGACAGTTGGCATTTACACACAGCTGTGTAAACCTCACTTCTTTCTCATCATCCCTGCTACTTGCTGTTATGGCAATCCATGCTAAGGTGAACTGTGAATGAATGGTAAACTAATATGCCTTTGTGATGTTGTCAGATTAAGTCTTTGTGTTTTACACCGGCTTGGCTGTGGCGTGCTTCTGCTGTACAAAACTGCTGAATGCCACAATAAGGACCGTAGTAGGAGGGAGGGATATCATAAACCTGTCCTGATGTCTGTGTCTGTCTGCCTGTCTGTCTCTGCATCTCAGAGGTTCTGTCTATCTGTTCGTCACACCGACTCTCTCACTGTGGTTGGTTGGTTGTAGCGATCAGCAGAGGCCTGCTCTGTGCTAAAGGTTCCACTCCATTATCCTGCTGATGCTGAGATACTGGGAGCAACTCCATGACCTGACATATCAAGTCTAAAACTCCAGTATCCTGCCCTACTGCAGCTATTACAAGCTCCCTTCTAGTCTGTTGTTCATATTATTTTGGAAGCACTTTACATTACAGCACGGAATAAAGCAGAAATGGAATGGCAACTGGTTAAATTTACTCACAAAGCAAACCAATATTTGCCCAGATACAGGATGCTACAGATCAGTATAACTGTATTGTTTCAGAGACATCACATACTAGAGGGGTGATAATATTACAAAAACAACATTGCAGTGTTTCCCCTAAAATTCCCCAAATGTCTTGGCATGGGGCCCCAAATTGATTTTGTTATAATGTCACTCAGATACACTATATATACAAAAGTATGTGGACACTACTTGAAATGAGTGGATTCGGAGAGTTGAGCAACATCCTTTGCTGACAGATGTATAAAAATTGAGCACACAGTCATGCAATCTCTGTAGACAAACATTGGCAGTAGAATGGCCTTTACTGATGAGCTCAGTGACTTTCAACGTGGCATCATCATAGGATGCCACCTTTCCAACAAGTCAGTTTGTCAAATATCTGCCCTGCTAGAGCTGCCCCGGTCAACTGTAAGTCCTGTTATTGTGAATTGGAAACGTCTATGAGCAACAACGGCTCAGCCGTGAAGTGGTAGGCCACACAAGCTCACAGAACGGGACCGCCGAGTGTTGTAACGAGTAAAAAATAATCTGTCCTCAGTTGTAACACTCACTACCGAGTTCCCAACCGCCTCTGGAAGCAACGTCAGCATAATAATTGATTGTCGGGAGTTTCATGAAAGGGGTTTCCATGGCCGAGCAGACTCTGTGAAAACGCATTCTTTGGAGTGATGAATCACGCTTCACCAGTTGGCAGTCCAATGGACAAATCTGGGTTTGGCGGATGCCAGGAGTACGCTACCTGCCACAATGCATAGTGCCAACTAATGTTTGGAGGAGGAATAACGAATTGCCTGGGGCTGTTTATCATGGTTCGGGATAGGCCCTTTAGTTCCAGTGAAGGGAAACTTTAACGCTACAGCATACAATGACATTCTATACGATGCCCTTTCCTGTTTTAGCATGACAATGCCTCCGTGCACAAAGGGAGTTCCAAGCAGAAATGGTTTGCCGAGGTTGGTGTGGAAGAACTTGACTGGCCTGCACAGAGCCCTGACCTTAACCCCATCGATCAGCTTTGGAATTAATTGGAACACCGACTGCGAGCCAGGCTTAATCGCCCAGCATCATTGCCCGACTTCACTAATGCTTTTGTGGCTGAATGGAAGCAAGTAGCAAGTCCCCGCAGCAATGTTCCAACATCGAGTGGAAAGCCTTCCCAGAAGAGTGGAGGCTGTTATAGCACCAAAGGGGGGACAAACTCTAAAGTAATGCCCATGATTTGTAATGAGATGTTTGACAAGCTTTTGGTCATGAAGTGTAGCATAAGAACACAACACAAGCCATGGCAAAATGTGTAGAATTGCAGGAAACTAGCTTCATTAAACTGTAAAATGCATTCTTTTCCCCATGGCAAAATGTCTAGAATTGCGAATAGCAGACAAAATTGTTTTAAAAAAGCAACATTTTGTTTCTGCTGCCATGGGAGGGCCTCTAAAAATGTTGGTCGGAGAAGGCGCTGTTGGCCACGCCCAATACCACGCCCCCCCATCTATTTCTCCACCTAGTCAGGTGAACAGGGCCTTGCCCTTTATTATGATAAACAAGCCCGGGCAACCATTTCACCAGAGCTGTTGTCTTGGTTACACTCACTGGTGTCTGGTAATGTACAGGAATGATTCACCTCAGTTCACTCTCTGGGAGTATAATTAACGTCACCTCTCTATTGGCCCATTCCAGTGTGTGTGGCAAACAATCCAGACCTGTTCTGTAACCCCAGAGGGAGGTTTCATGTGGTGCTAATATAGAGCTGAATGAACACACAATAAACTGGTGACACAATGTACTGTGGTTGTAAATATACCAAAGTGGCACAGGTATAATAGTAATAGGTCACATGGTTTCTTTTTGACGCCACACTAACTATACTGGTCCCAGATCAGTTTCGATCAGTGCCCCAGAAAAGGGGATCTGGTTGATTCATCTACTTTGGGAAAGTGAGGCTTAAACCAATCCCATGGACATACCGTGTATCGTTTATGTGTGTATTTTCTATTAATGCCTAGGCAAATGCAATGGCATCTGGGGTTATGTTGGTGTACAGTGTTAAATCTGTTTGTAATCCATTTGAGGTTAACGCAGCAATGCTGGTGATCCTTTTAATCTGTATCTTATTGAATCACAGACCTGATCAGGGTCAGATCTAGCCCCCCTCCGACAATACACTCACTACCATTGCAGAATAAATTATTAGTCACATCACATTGCTTTGCAATTCCTTTGGAGGGAGGATGGTGGAAGTGTGTATTTTAAAGACATGTTCCCCTTGGTATTCATGGAAACGTGATTATCAGGAGGGCGCTTATTGCTACACTAGGAATTCAGGAAGCAATTCTTCTTCGAAATGTGGTTGCGTTTAGGGAACTTGGGTAGTCTGAGGGAGCTTCACCGGATGACATGATATTAGCTAATTAGCCCAAATGTGTCTGTTCTTCATTCAAGCTTACCATCAAAGCAACTTATTCATTAGATTCATCTCGATTCTAGATAACATCCACTGTACAGGGCCATGGACCGAAATAATGAATTTCGTCCCGAACCTGCCTGCACGGGCCACTCTGTGCAGGTAGGTGTCGGAATCCTCAGGCATGTCGTAGTTGAAGACCATGTTGACGCGCTCAATGTCCATCCCTCGGCCAAACAGGTTGGTGGCCACCAGGATCCGCCTTTGGAAGTCCTTGAACTGCTGGTACCGGGAAAGCCTGGGGGAGGAAGGGGGGCACCCATAGATTTAGAATAAGTAGAACAGGCATCATACATCCTGCTTCACTCCTGTGGGTACACTGAAACTGTGACCCACAAACATGTTGTCTGAGAGAAAGTTCTTGTTAAGTCGATCTGGATAACAGCTTCTGCTACATGACTATTATAGAAAATGTGCAAGTAAATGAGATTCTCAATTTGATTGTGCAACTCCTCATTCCTCTCCTTTTGAAAAAAAGTCAACAGTAACTGAGGAGAGGAGGAAATGTGCTTGTATGAAATTAGACTCCATTCACACATAATGCAAATGACATTTACAGGGGTGGAATCCCAAATTAAAATGTGTAAAGTAGTAAAAGACATTTAGCTAGACATTGTATGGATAAAAACGATATGCTACTTATCGTTTTAAATATGTGCATGCTTCTCAGAGTAAACAGCTGATTGAAAGGGGAGGGGTAGATCTCAACTTCAGCAAAGGACACTTATGCTTCCTCAGCAGGAGGCAAGGACACCGTTTGCCTACTAACGAATTGACACTCCTCAACCACTTATCGGTTTACGGATAAGATGACGGAAAAGTCGAGGACATTCTTTTGTCCAAATCAGTAATTCCCAATGAAAGCCAAGACCCAATCCCAAATCTACCCCTAAAACCCTATGCACTTATTAATATCTGAGATGACTTGAAGTGTACGCAATATCCTAATATTGCTTATACCAATCAAAACTGCTCAGATTTTAACAAGTGCATAGACTGTAGGGTTTAGCCAGTGATTTGTTCCTCTCCATCAGAACCCACCTCTCCTCCTGGGCCATGCCCCTGTGGATGGCGATTGCAGGGAAGTTCTGCTCCACCAGCAGCTGAGACAGAGCCACACAGCGCTGCACAGACTTCACAAAGATCACCACCTTCAGACAGAGGAGAAAATGGCAGTGAGACACCGAAGACAAACATGGGGCACAAAACCCATGCTGCATCTGATATGGCACCCTGGCTTTACCCTGGTCAAATAAATGTACACTCTGAAGACGAAAAACACTGCATAAAACTCACAGGCAGAAACTTTGTCGGTGCATAGACTTAGTCCACTTGAATGAGTAAAATTGTATTTAAAAACGTGACTTTCAAATCCATGGACAAAATGCATTCAACTCACTCAGATTAAAACTAAAATAAATTAAGTTTTAGCATTCAATTCTCTGAAAAGACCTCTGTCCGTACCTGGTTGAACTCGAGCAGGTCGAAGAGCTTGCGGTTCTTCTCGCCATCCTTCAGCTTGCAGTAGTACTGCTGCAGGCCGTGCAGCGTCAGCTTGGTCTCATCGTCCACAAACACCTCCATGGGCTACAGGAGATATTCATTAAGCACCAAACAGAACACAGGGAGGGACTACCAGGACTTCCAGTGCTAAACATTTTGCTAGTGTGCCCTAATGAATAGAACATGGGGAAAGTGTCACTCTTTGGGACAGTTTTATAAACCTAGCCACATTAAGTGAAAAACAGGAGTAAACCACATTCTGTGTTGGTGAATGAAGAACTACAAATGTGATTGTGAACATCAATTACTAGTACTAGAGCTGGATGGAACTTTATTTTTCATTATAGCTTTAATGCCAGGACTGTTCCTCCCGAAAATGTCCAGAGCCCCAGACCCAGGTTAAGAGAGGGTCAACTCTGGCCACTTAGACAGACAGTCAGGCAAAAGCTTAGATGTGCTCGACTGGAACTTTTTACATGAATATTAAGCCATATCCAAAATCCCTTAAAAAAAGGGCATTTAAAATTAAAAGAATAACAAATGCCCATGAGCTTAGTTCAACTTCCGTACCCCACCAGAACCAAAATACAAGCTTGTTTCATTCCAATGCTTGTAAACAAATAAATGCAAAAATAAACTATATAGTCTCAAAACATGGTCAAAATGATAATTCTGATATCATTGACGGTCAGTCCTTGCATATAGCTCTACAGATTTCAGAGTGGTTAAATTTCTCCAGACCTATCCCTCCAAAACAGGGGCGAGGAAGATGCTTCATTAATGTTTATACTGCCGATTGCCTCTTCAAAGTGCAATTTAGGGAGATGGGTTCATCTCTGTGTGTGTGTGTGTGTGTGTGTGTGTGTGTGTGTGTGTGTGTGTGTGTGTGTGTGTGTGTGTGTGTGTGTGTGTGTGTGTGTGTGTGTGTGTGTGTGTGTGTGTGTGTGTGTGTGTGTGTGTGTGTGTGTGTGTGTGTGTGTGTGTGTGTAAAACTGCAACTTTAAGTTTCAGAACATGTAGATAACCATGGGTTATAAGAAACCCTTCAACGTACATCCTGCATGAACTTGCGGCAGACGGGATGGATCTCTTTGCTTAGGGTGGCGCTGAACATCATGCACTGCTTCTCATGGGGTGTGAGCCTGAAGATGTCCTGAACATCACACCTCATGTCTGAGGGAGAGACGATAGGAAAATAATATGGTCACAGAAAAAGTAAACCCACTCAGCCTGAAATCTGAGGACTACATAAAATGTAAATACTTTCCTACGTTTTGGCTAAATCCTTACTTAAGTCACACCATCTATCACATCCTGTTCCAAGATCCACTACTACTTAGTCAGACAATGTATTAGAAGTGCATTCTAAGTGGTATGCTAGTAGGTACATTGGAACACGTTTTCAATTGACCGTTCCTCTGTGACGTTTCAACTTACTCCTTGCTCCCGTCACTCACATCTGGCATCAGCCCCCCTGTCCTACTGTGGTCTGAATTTGCATCTTGTCACACTCGTCCAGGACAAAGTGCTTCACGTTCTTCAAGTTGAGGGTCTTGTTGCGGATGAGGGCCAGGCGTTCCCACCACAAAGTGGGGGCAGTTCTTCTTCAGTGCGTCCTCGTCCTTCTTGATGGACAGGCCCCGAAGACCACGGCTGCCTTGACAGTAGGCATGTACTTGGAGAAGCACTCATACTCTTTGCTGATCAGGAAGGCCAGCTCTCATGTGTGGCACATCACCAGCACAGACACCTGGTAGACAGAGAGAGAGGTAGGGGAGAATGTTTAATACAGAGCTCTCTGGACAGCAGAGAAACAAAAAACACAAAGATTATGCAAAAGGATAGAACAGCAGTGTAAACAGTGAGATTAAAAGGAGAACAAATTCAGACTGCAATTGGCCCAGCGTCATTAGGGTTTGGCCGGGAAGGCCATCATTGTAAAATAAAAATGTGTTCTTAACTGACTTGCCTAGTCCAAATAAAGGTTAAATAAAGTTGGCGATTAGACACTTTCTTATGCAAGTATCCCCAGATACAGATTAAGCCTATTCCTAAACTACAAAGCACTCAATGGATTCTCCATCGAAAGCTATTGTTAGTAAAGGAGGGAGGATGTAACAGCAAATCAGTTGCTGATTCCACAATGTCATTATTCAACCATTCACCTGCCCGTCCACAGGCTCAATCTGCTGCAGGGTGGCCAGTACAAACACAGCAGTCTTGCCCATACCATACTTGGCCTGGCACAGGATGTCCATGCCCAGGATGGCATGTGGGATGCACTCATGTTGGACTGAAAGACAGAAACGTAACTAGGGAAGTTAGTTAAGAACAAATTCTTATTTACAATGACGGCCTACCAAGAGGCCTCCTGCGGGGATTGGGGCCTGGGATTTAACATTAAAAAAATATATAGGACAAAACACACATCAGTACATAAAGAGAGACTCAAGAAACATAGCAAGGCATCAACACATGACAACACAGCATGGTAGCAGCACAAAACATTGTACAAACATTGGGCACAGACAAAAGCACAAAGGGCAAGAAGGGTAGACAACACATCACACTGACAGTTGTGGCTGCTTTGTCCATGATTGAGTCTTTGAATGAAGAGATTGAGATAAAACTGTACAGTCACTAGGGGCAGAAAACTGAAGAGAGGACGACCCAGGGATGTTTGCGCTTTGGGGACCGTTAACAGAATGTTACTGGCAGAACAGATGTTGTATGTGGAGTATGAGGGCTGCAGTAGATATCTCAGGTAGGGGAGGGGGAGTGAGGCCTAAGAGGGTTTTATAAATAAGCATCAACCAGTGGGTCTTGCGACAGGTATACAGAGATGACCAGTTTAAGTATGATGTGATGCTTGAAGGGGCATACATGTATAACACATAGTCAGAGTCCCAAATGACACCCTATATATTGTGGATTACTTTTGACCAGGGCCCAGTCACACACAGCGCTAGTTTTGAACAAAGCCCTATGGGCCCAGCTCAATAGTAGTACACTATGTCAGGAATAGGGTGCCATTTGACACAGACAGAATGGACAAAGTCAAAAACAGTCCTTGGTTGAAGGTGGGAAGTGCCTGTGAGGCTCACCTTCAGAGGGATGTTCAACGCCACAGTCGACAATGGCGCGGAGCAGCTCCAGTTTGAGCAGGAAGTCTCGGAAGGCGGAGCTGTGGATGGAGACGTAAGAGCCCTTTACCTCCTTCTTGCCCGGAGGTGTGGCAACCTGAGGCTCCTCATCCTCTTCATAGTCCAACAGCTCGTTGTCAACGTCGTTCTCTGCCATTCTAGAGAAGGGGTACTTGCATAAGTTGAAGCTAGGAAAGACTGGAGACTAGTTTGGGGGCGCTGTATCAACAATACAGTAAATTCAGAAGGTTAATTGAAATGTCAATTCAATAATCTATGTACAATGCCTCAGCATCTAACCTTAGTTATATTACATGAGGATTCCAATTCTTGTCATTTCACTTTCTGAATTGAATCCTAGTGAAACATCACCGTCTAGCACAGGGTTGCCTCACTCTCCGCACAAACAATGGCAGCCACCTCCTCATTCAAACTTTGTGACAGCAAAGTGCTATAAAGGGAAATATGTTCCAAATGCAAGGTGAATATTCAGAAATAACGTTGGCTCAAATTAATAACGAGCAAGACATTTCTAGGGTCTAACTTGACCTAAAATGTAATTCTCGGAACCAACCTGCGACACACTGCTAGCAGCAGTTAACTGCTAACTGACACGTGCTAGTACTAGCGTTAGCTTGACGCAATGCTAAATGTGTTAGTTAGCTAGCCAGATTGCACAAGGTTTTCGCAAAGATTTTAACAAAAATATACTCGAACATGGCTGCTATTTGTGAGCATTATGGAAAGAAAAATATGTTTCTTATTTACAATTGATGCAGATATAGAAAATGACTCAATACTGCACATTTTTTTATGCAATTAAAATCGGCTTCGAGTATCACTGCTCCCTAGGTTCACAGGGACAGTCTAGAAGCACTGTGCTCGTGTATTCGTGGCCACTATTGGTCCATTTTAAAGGCAATCTCACCAAACCGGCCTGAAAAGCGAACCGTCTAATTTTATGCCGATCTTGATTTTCAATATCTGCATCAAATGCCGATCGGGATTTCGCCAGCTGCCCTAAACTAAATTGTAGGCATAATTTCTTGTTTGACAACACTGGTATGAAAAAAGTACACTGATAGCCTTATTCAGCAATAATGTAAACATTTATGATTTCTGTCAATTATAGCTGTATGACTAGGTTGAAAAAAATCTTGATTAGATTTATAGGGTACAGTGAAATTCTTAAGATCTGAACTCCAACAGTGCACTTTGGAGACCAATAATAATAATATGTAACCGTTTTAATCAAGCAGAACTCATTGAGACTATAGACTGGACTTTGGAGACCATCCTGAACATCTGCATCCAAAAGGAAATAAAACATTTGTAGAGCACATATGTTCTGAGAATCGTCGCCTCTTTCTCTCTCAGTGCATCAAAATTATTTTCGAATACAAACATTAATAGTCTCTCCTTATTATACATAACATATTTTACAAAGATAAAACCACATACCTGCATCCAAAATGAAATAAAACATTTGTAGAGCACATATGTTCTGCGAATCGTGGCCACTTTCTACAGCAGATACACAATAGGAGGGACTGGGATCATTCGAGGAGCTAGCCATCGTTCACACATACAATAAATAGCCTGCTAATACCTTAGCTATTAACCACATGTTGAATTCAGAATGTTGATATCCTAAAAAGTACAATTACAAGTGCATCTTAACAATACCATCTACTTATGAGTAACCTCTAAATACACATCATTATTCATGAACAAAACACTGTGTGTATGACTTGGTACTGAAAATAATCAAACTTTTCTGAAGACATAAAAAGCGTGACTACCTCTCTCAGGATACAAAATGATTTGAGCACGCAGGGCAAAACGTAAGAACACACTCCACTTCAGCCAGGATGCAGTCATGCATAATAACAAATCAACACGACATACTTAATATATGAACCTGGTGAAATTCACATAGTACTTTAACAACTGTTACATATGCATACTATATACATATTTATTTACAACATTTACAAACCAACAGCCTGCATTCATCCAGTTTGTAGAAATTATGATAGATATGTGACATGAAGCTATATTGGGCAATTTGAGCAAAGGCGTAACAATGACTGTCTTGGACAAATAGACATTTGGCTTAAAACATTTATTAATTCATGGGCAATATGTGTGCATGCCCTGATCATATCAGCTTACTACATCTGTCTTCCCTCATCCAAAACCATCAATGATTTGATTTATTTGACTGTAATATATCAGTTATGGCCAACAGAGGGCAACATTTATCCATATAATACGATAAAACCTCACTGAACCTAATTTAATTGGGTTACATTGTAAACATTTTTCAGGTTTCGTTTCTGATCAGAAACAATGCATTAATTTCCCGGAGTGGTCGCTCTGTGCTTTTGTAGTTGACGTCACAATGTAAGACGAGATATAGACGCCTATGACGTAAACGAACTCAAGAAAATGTTCAGAGCGCTACTTTTGCCTCAGTTGAGTTGATGCTTTGCAAAGGACAGTCATCCTCATGTTCAAATAAATCACTTTGAGTGGACAAAGAAGACATTCTGTGTGAGTACAGCATAACTGGCCAAGATGTTGTAAAAAAATGTTTGAAATGTATTTTAAAATGTATTTGTTTATTTAAAAAAATGTCAGGTCCAATCTGAAGGGTGCCTGAAAGCACAATGGATAGAAATCATAAACCGTTGAGAAAAATTATTCTAAAAGTAAGTCTCATAAGTGATTAAAAAAAAAATGTTTGTTCATTCTGGGGCTATCCCTCTTGATATGTAATGAGGCTATCTTCTTGGTAGTATAACCTATATGCTGTAAAAACAGATTGATATGATTTATAGTTGGAAAAGTGGGCATAATTAATTCAGGGCTAAGGTTAAATGTATTCTTATGTTCATATACCCCAGGCTGGGACCCTCCAAGCTAGTGCTGGAGAGCAGGTCCTCCAGACAGACATCACTGACCATGATGGACTAAGGCTGCCAGCCCTGGTAGACTGCCCCATTGACAGCCCCCTAAAGGTAAGAAAACGTCTTATAGTTCTGTTGCAAAACGTCTGGTTGTAATGGAGACCAGTTGGTTGCAATCTAGTAATATGACGTGTTGAAAACCAGTTTACAACGCGATAATAAAGCCATTAAGACACATGGACCAGCTATTAAACTCAGCAAAAAAAGAAACGTCCCTTTTTCAGGACCATGTATTTTAAAGATCATTCGTAAAAATCCAAATATCTTCACAGATCTTCATTGTGAAGGGTTTTAACACTGTTTCCCATGCTTGTTCAATGAACCGTAAACAATTTATGAACATGCACCTGTGGAACGGTCGTTAAGAAACTAACAGCTTACAGACGGTAGGCAATTAAGGTCACAGTTGTGAAATCTTAGGACACTAAAGAGGCCTTTCTACAGGACACTAAGAGGCCTTTCTACTGACTCTGAAAAACACCAAAAGAAAGATGCCCAGGGTCCCTGCTCATCTGCATGAACGTGCCTAAGGCATGCATCACACCTGCAGGACAAGTACAGGATGGCAACAACAACTGCCCGAGTTACACCAGGAACGCACAATCCCTCCATCAGTGCTCAGACTGTCCGCAATAGGCTGAGTGAGACTGGACTGAGGGCTTGTAGGCCTGTTGTAAGGCAGCTCCTCACCAGACATCAACGGGCACAACGTCACCTATAGGCACAAACCCAACCGTCGCTGGACCAGACAGGACTGGCAAAAAGTGCTCTTTACTGACAAGTCACGGTTTTGTCTCACTAGGGGTTATGGTCGGATTTGCGTTTATCGTCGAAAGGAATGAGCATTACACCGAGGCCTGTACTCTGGAGCGGGATCGATTTGGAGGTGGAGGGTCCGTCAAGGTCTGGGGCGGTGTGTCACAGCATCATCGGACTGAGTTTGTAGTCATTGCAGGCAATCTCAACGCTGTGCGTTAAAGGGAAGACTGCCTCCTCCCTCATGTGGTACCCTTCCTCCAGGCTCATCGTGACATGACCCTCCAGCATGACAATGCCACCAGCCATACTGCTCGTTCTGTGCGTGATTTCCTGCAAGACAGGAATGTCAGTGTTCTGCCATGGCCAGCGAACAGCGCGGATTTCAATCCCATTGAGTATGTCTGGGACCTGTTGGATCGGATTGTGAGGGCGAGGGCCATTCCCCCAGAAATGTGCAGGAACTTGCAGGTGCCTTGGTGGAAGAGTGGGATAACATTTTATTTTTTAATTTTTTTAAGAGTGGGTTAACATCTCACAGCAAGAACTGCCAAATTTAGTGCAGCCCATGAGGAGGAGATGCACTGCAGTACTTAATGCAGCTGGTGGCCACACCAGTTACTGACTGTTACTTTTGATTTTGACCCCTCCTTTGTTCAGGGACACATTATTCCATTTCTGTTAGTCACATGTCTGTGGAACTTGTTCAGTTTATGTCTCAGTTGATGAATCTTGTTATGTTCATACAAATATTTACACATTAAGTTTGCTGAAAATAAACGCAGTTGACAGTGAGAGGACGTTTCTTTTTTGCTGAGTTTAGTTAGAACTAATAGTTTTGGAATTCAGATTTGAATTCTGATTGTAATTCTAAGGTTATGGTTTATAGCTGGAAAAGTGAGCATAATAATGGAGGCCTTAAGTTCTATGTATTTCCTTATGTTCCTATACCCCAGGCTGGGACCCTCCAAGCTAGTGCTAGAGAGCAAGTGCTCCAGACAGATGTCCATTCGCTGGCCATGATGGATAAGCCTGCCAGCCCTGGTAGACTGCCTCCAGGATAGCCATGTCCATTCCGCTGGCCATGATGGACTAAGCCTGCCAGCCCTGGTAGACTGCCTCCAGGATAGCCCTCGAAAGGCAGATGTCCATTCCATGATGGACTAGCCCAGCCCTCTGCCTCCAGGATAGGCAGATGTCCATTCCGCTGGCCATGATGGACTAAGCCTGCCAGCCCTGGTAGACTGCCTCCAGGATAGCCCACGAAAGGTAAGAAACATCTTTTAGTTCTGTTGCAAAACGTCTGGTTGTCACGGAGGCCAGTTGGTTGCAATCTAGTAATACGACGGGTTGAAAACCAGTTTACAACGCGATAATAACGCCATTAAGACACATGGACCACCTACTAGTTAGAACTAATAGTATTGGAATTCAGATTTTAATTCTGATTCTAATTCTAAGGTTAACCCTTATGTGACATGTCACTCAGTACCATCATGCCTATGGTGAAAAATGTGGTTTCTATGGTGATATGATTTCCCCACTGTTGTTATTTGTCTCAGAACCTTGTGCCGAAGCCCCCGCAAGGCCCCAGGCCCAGCCGAGAGGCAAATATAGCAAAGGCAGAAAAGAAGGCCACAGAGGTTATCAAGGCTAGAAGGTCTAGGGAGGCTAAGTCAGGGGTGAAAAAACTAAGCCGCCAAGTAGTTGGTATG
>NW_025746051.1:139276-186839 GCF_021184085.1 Oncorhynchus gorbuscha
CAGGTCAGGATTCCATAGCCACAGACAGAACAGTTGAAACTGGAGCAGCAGCATGGCCATGTGGACTGGAAACAACAAGGAGTGATCATGCCAGGTAGTCCTGAGGCATATTCCTAGGGCTCAGGTCCTTTGAGAGAGAGAGAGAAAGAAAGAGAGAATTGGAGGGAGCATACTTAAATTCACACAGGACACCGGATAAGACAGGAGTACTCCAGATATAACAAACTGACCCTAGCCCCCCGACACATAAACTACTGCAGCATAAATACTGGAGGGTGAGACAGGAGGGGTCAGGAGACACTGTGGCCCCATCCGATGATACCCCCGGACAGGGCCAAACAGGAAGGATATAACCCCACCCACTTTGCCAAAGCACAGCCCCCACATCACTAGAGGGATATCTTCAACCACCAACTTACCATCCTGAGACAAGGCCGAGTATAGCCCACAAAGATCTCCGCCACGGCACAACCCAAGGGGGGGCGCCAACCCAGACAGGAAGATCACATCAGTGACTCAACCCACTCAAGTGACGCACCCCTCCTAGGGACGGCACTCTATAGTGCTTTAGAGATTTATTCCCTCTAAAAAGAAATATAAAATGAGGGAATTATTCAAATGTAACTCTTATTATGTCAATTGCAATTAGGTTAGGGCATTATTATAGCCTATACTGGCAGGAAGCGGCGCAGGTCCAAATCCAGGCACTTGTCATCTCCCGTCTGGATTACTGACATCGCTGTTGGCTGGGCTCCCTGCCTGTGCCATTAGTGCATCTAAACTCATCCAGAACGCCGCAGCCCGGGTGTTCAAGAAGGTTCTTTACCCCGCTCCTCCGCTCTCTCCACTGGTATTCCTTAAAGAGGTGGTGGTTTCAGGTGTCTGGAAGGTGGTGATCCAGGCTCTGATGACTCCGCTGTCCTGGCGTCGTGAGGGAGTTTGTTCCACCATTGGGGAGCCAGGCTCTGATCAGGTTTTGACACCCAAACAAGGGCACTGCGTTCATCCATCTCTGGCCTGCTCGCCTCGCTACCACTGAGGAAGTACAGTTCCAGCTCAGCCCAGTCAAAACTGTTGTAGGGCCTGATCCCCCCAATGGTGGAACAAACTGCCGTTCGACGCCAGGACAGCGGAGTCAATCACCACCTTCCGGAGACACCTGAAACCCCACCTCTTTAAGGAATACCAGTAGGATAAGTAATCCTTCTCAGCCCCCCTTTAAGATTTAGATGCACTATTGTAAAGTGACTGTTCTACTGGATGTCATAAGGTGAATGCACCAATTTGTGTCAATTAGGTTAGAGCATTATTATAGCTTAAATGTTTAAATGTATAATGACTGGCACAGTGAACATACTCATAACAATGATACGGTAGTAGACAGTAGACTGCAAATTGACCTTAAGAATCTATTGCATGCAGGTGGGTCTGTAAAACAAAAACTCAAGAAGAAGAAGATCAAAATAGCTGCAAGTTGTGTTTATTGAATTAAATGGGGTATAATAAAATGAGTTGTGAGTAGGGGGGGTTGTCTCCCTCCCTCTTCTGTTGGCTTTGAGAGTTTATTTAGAAAGTGGGTTGGGGGAGGTGGCAGCAGGGTTTTCCCAAACTCGTCTTCTGCACAGTTACGTTTGCATTTTTTTTTTGCAGGGGAAGCAAAATAGTTTTGCCAGGGCGGCTGTGATCCGCGGGAGGAGAGCCTGTTTTTTCTTAGGCTCATCTGCAGCCACAGTACCTGAACAGGTGACAGAGAACAAGGCATGAAATCAGGGTCGTGTTCATTAGGGTACACAGTAACAAAATATTTTGAAACAGAAAACAAAAACAAGCATTTGTTATTGGCAAGTTCAAGAAAGTTTTAGTCCGCTGTCTTCCATTTAGTGGCTAATGAATTGATAACTTTATCATAGTCCTTACATTACAATACTGTGCTGAAGACAGATGCACAGACTGACAGAAATGAGGACTTACTATCATTGCCAAGAGGAGACACCTTGTTCTTCTTCTGGTTCTTGTTATTTCCTCGCTTCTTCTTTCCTGACTTCCTCACTTCTTTCTTCATAGCTTCTTCCTTCTCTTTCTTCTTAGTAGAGAGAGAAACAGATATGAGTCGATGCCTCACAATCAAACAGCCCAAATAACAAAACGATCTACTGGTTCTTGGCCGTCTCACCTGTGTGGAGGTGATGTCCTCGAGGTCTGTGGAGAGGGCGCTGCTGATGGGCTTGGTGCTTTCAGAAAGGTAGCTAATTACCTGGGACTTCCCAGAGATGGCTGAGCTCACACTGGTCTTTTCCAAACCAGTGCTGTCATCAGCCATCTCCTCTAGGTCCTCGTCTAGGGTTTCCCTCCAAGCCAGGAGCTCCTCGGTGAGGGTGACATCACTCCTTGAGGAGGTTGAGGAGTGTGACCTCCCACTACCACGGCTCCTCCTGGCTCCAAAATGGCCTTCGAAACTCCAGTCCTCTATGACCTGTGTGATGGTGTCCGCCATGCACCTGATGGCTCCCTCGCTACCAGAGCGTGCGGCACGCAGTTGAGCCCGGTTGGAGTCCGAACGCAGGGACAATCTTTTAGCCGCAGTCTTCACGATGGCCTTCACCGCATCCTCACCACTGAATTGGATGCTCTCCTCCAGGCCAAAGACGACAGAGATGTCAGCATACTTCAGGGCATGCTGGACCTCCACAAAGAGATCCTTCATCAGCCTGAAGGGGTCATTGGCCCTCCTTGTCTGGGGGGACTCTGAGGCCTCCAGTCGACACATGATGCCGTGGAGAATAAACTTCAGAGTTCGGGGGCTCATGACGGTGGCCCAGGGAGTGCTGCAAAGGAGGATGTGCTCCTTGCCTGGTAGGAGGGAGGGAATCTTCTCCAGGGGGTCCTGCCTGTTCTTGGTGGGCATCAGGGAGCTGTCACTCATCTCGGAGACCTCGCCCCCCACCTCTTCTTCCAGAGTCTGGGCAGGAGCTGCCCATGCTGCCTGGGTGGAGGGTTTAGGGTATGAGACAGTCATGACACTTACAACCACCTCCTCTTTGTCCTTGGGTGAAGAGGAACACGGAGAGTCAGGGAACCTTTCCCTGGCACCGGAATCCAATCCTAAGAAAACACACTCATATTCTGAACTGGTTCAAAGCCACATCCATGTATAACACTATGCAGTATCTAGTACATTTACTATAATGGTAATACACTGGTTATTACACAAGTTATTACTGGTGATATGGGCAAAACAGGTTATAAGTGTACCTTTCTGGATGATGAGCCTGGCTTTGTAATTGTCGTTGCAGGTACTGTTCAGGATGTCTCCCACCCTGGTGGTCAGGACCTGGCAGACGGCCCCTAGTCAAATCAAAATGTATTTAATACAGGGTTGTCAAACTCATTCCATGGAGGGCTAAGTGTCTGCGGGTTTTAGTTTTTTCCTTTCAATTAAGACCTAGACAACCAGGTTAGAGGAGTTTCTTACTAATTAGTGACCTTAATTCATCAATCAAGGATGTAGTGAAACCCTGCAGAAACCTGGCCTTCTATAGAATGAGTTTGACATTTGATTTAAATAATTCTTCACACATAACATGTCTCCAAACACTGTATAGAAAAATAAGAAAAAAAGAGGAGAGAAAATGAAAATACCATTACTGACAATAAGAGAAAAGAAAGAAGGGGAATGTGCATGCGGGTGCAAAAGACAGTAAAAACAACATAATAACTAACCGAGTGCCTCCTTGTTGTCATCGGAGAGGGAGCTGGAGGACTGGAGGGTAACTTTAGTGCCCTTCTTGATAGCTGGCAGGACACCTACAGAAAGAGGATCGTAGACATTAGTGGATCCTTCCACCATATATCGTTTTAGAATTCTATCAATAAATCCAGGTATTTTGGAAGTGGAGATGAATACTCACTGTAACTGGTTGTTTGAGTTAGAGTTTGAGGCAGTGCCAACATACCAACTACTTGGCGGCTTAGTTTTTTCACCCCTGACTTAACCTCCCTAGACCTTCTAGCCTTGATAACCTCTGTGGCCTTCTTTTCTGCCTTTGCTATATTTGCCTCTCGGCTGGGCCTGGGGCCTTGCGGGGGCTTCGGCACAAGGTTCTGAGAGAAATAACAACAGTGGGGAAATCATATCACCATAGAAACCACATTTTTCACCATAGGCATGATGGTACTGAGTGACATGTCACATAAGGGTTAACCTTAGAATTAGAATCAGAATTAAAATCTGAATTCCAATACTATTAGTTCTAACTAGTAGTTGGTCCATGTGTCTTAATGGCGTTATTATCGCGTTGTAAACTGGTTTTCAACCCGTCGTATTACTAGATTGCAACCAACTGGCCTCCGTGACAACCAGACGTTTTGCAACAAAACTAAAAGATGTTTCTTACCTTTCGTGGTCTATCCTGGAGGCAGTCTACCAGGGCTGGCAGGCTTAGTCCATCATGGCCAGCGGAATGGACATCTGCCTTTCGAGGGCTATCCTGGAGGCAGTCTACCAGGGCTGGCAGGCTTAGTCCATCATGGCCAGCCGAATGGACATCTGTCTGGAGCACTTGCTCTCTAGCACTAGCTTGGAGGGTCCCAGCCTGGGGTATAGGAACATAAGGAAATACATAGAACTTAAGGCCTCCATTATTATGCTCACTTTTCCAGCTATAAACCATAACCTTAGAATTACAATCAGAATTCAAATCTGAATTCCAAAACTATTAGTTCTAACTAAACTCAGCAAAAAAAGAAACGTCCTCTCACTGTCAACTGCGTTTATTTTCAGCAAACTTAATGTGTAAATATTTGTATGAACATAACAAGATTCATCAACTGAGACATAAACTGAACAAGTTCCACAGACATGTGACTAACAGAAATGGAATAATGTGTCCCTGAACAAAGGAGGGGTCAAAATCAAAAGTAACAGTCAGTAACTGGTGTGGCCACCAGCTGCATTAAGTACTGCAGTGCATCTCCTCCTCATGGGCTGCACTAAATTTGGCAGTTCTTGCTGTGAGATGTTAACCCACTCTTAAAAAATTAAAAAAGAAAATGTTATCCCACTCTTCCACCAAGGCACCTGCAAGTTCCTGCACATTTCTGAGGGGAATGGCCCTCGCCCTCACAATCCGTTCCAACAGGTCCCAGACATACTCAATGGGATTGAAATCCGCGCTGTTCGCTGGCCATGGCAGAACACTGACATTCCTGTCTTGCAGGAAATCACGCACAGAACGAGCAGTATGGCTGGTGGCATTGTCATGCTGGAGGGTCATGTCACGATGAGCCTGGAGGAAGGGTACCACATGAGGGAGGAGGCAGTCTTCCCTTTAACGCACAGCGTTGAGATTGCCTGCAATGACTACAAACTCAGTCCGATGATGCTGTGACACACTGCCCCAGACCTTGACGGACCCTCCACCTCCAAATCGATCCCGCTCCAGAGTACAGGCCTCGGTGTAATGCTCATTCCTTTCGACGATAAACGCAAATCCGACCATAACCCCTAGTG
Source organism: Oncorhynchus gorbuscha (assembly GCF_021184085.1). Taxonomy (NCBI): domain Eukaryota; kingdom Metazoa; phylum Chordata; class Actinopteri; order Salmoniformes; family Salmonidae; genus Oncorhynchus; species Oncorhynchus gorbuscha. The sequence continues at coordinate 144,786 of NW_025746051.1, forward strand.
AGACAAAACCGTGACTTGTCAGTAAAGAGCACTTTTTGCCAGTCCTGTCTGGTCCAGCGACGGTTGGGTTTGTGCCTATAGGTGACGTTGTGCCCGTGATGTCTGGTGAGGAGCTGCCTTACAACAGGCCTACAAGCCCTCAGTCCAGTCTCACTCAGCCTATTGCGGACAGTCTGAGCACTGATGGAGGGATTGTGCGTTCCTGGTGTAACTCGGGCAGTTGTTGTTGCCATCCTGTACTTGTCCTGCAGGTGTGATGCATGCCTTAGGCACGTTCATGCAGATGAGCAGGGACCCTGGGCATCTTTCTTTTGGTGTTTTTCAGAGTCAGTAGAAAGGCCTCTTAGTGTCCTAAGATTTCACAACTGTGACCTTAATTGCCTACCGTCTGTAAGCTGTTAGTTTCTTAACGACCGTTCCACAGGTGCATGTTCATAAATTGTTTACGGTTCATTGAACAAGCATGGGAAACAGTGTTAAAACCCTTCACAATGAAGATCTGTGAAGATATTTGGATTTTTACGAATGATCTTTAAAATACATGGTCCTGAAAAAGGGACGTTTTTTTTTGCTGAGTTTAATAGCTGGTCCATGTGTCTTAATGGCTTTATTATCGCGTTGTAAACTGGTTTTCAACACGTCATATTACTAGATTGCAACCAACTGGTCTCCATTACAACCAGACGTTTTGCAACAGAACTATAAGACGTTTTCTTACCTTTAGGGGGCTGTCAATGGGGCAGTCTACCAGGGCTGGCAGCCTTAGTCCATCATGGTCAGTGATGTCTGTCTGGAGGACCTGCTCTCCAGCACTAGCTTGGAGGGTCCCAGCCTGGGGTATATGAACATAAGGAAATACATTTAACCTTAGCCCTGAATTAATTATGCCCACTTTTCCAACTATAAATCATATCAATCTGTTTTTACAGCATATAGGTTATACTACCAAGAAGATAGCCTCATTACATATCAAGAGGGATAGCCCCAGAATGAACAAACATTTTTTTTTAATCACTTATGAGACTTACTTTTAGAATAATTTTTCTCAACGGTTTATGATTTCTATCCATTGTGCTTTCAGGCACCCTTCAGATTGGACCTGACATTTTTTAAATAAACAAATACATTTTAAAATACATTTCAAACATTTTTTTTACAACATCTTGGCCAGTTATGCTGTACTCACACAGAATGTCTTCTTTGTCCACTCAAAGTGATTTATTTGAACATGAGGATGACTGTCCTTTGCAAAGCATCAACTCAACTGAGGCAAAAGTAGCGCTCTGAACATTTTCTTGAGTTCGTTTACGTCATAGGCGTCTATATCTCGTCTTACATTATGACGTCAACTACAAAAGCACAGAGCGACCACTCCGGGAAATGAATGCATTGTTTCTGATCAGAAACGAAACCTGAAAAATGTTTACAATGTAACCCAATTAAATTAGGTTCAGTGAGGTTTTATCGTATTATATGGATAAATGTTGCCCTCTGTTGGCCATAACTGATATATTACAGTCAAATAAATCAAATCATTGATGGTTTTGGTGAGGGAAGACAGATGTAGTAAGCTGATATGATCAGGGCATGCACACATATTGCCCATGAATTAATAAATGTTTTAAGCCAAATGTCTATTTGTCCAAGACAGTCATTGTTACGCCTTTGCTCAAATTGCCCAATATAGCTTCATGTCACATATCTATCATAATTTCTACAAACTGGATGAATGCAGGCTGTTGGTTTGTAAATGTTGTAAATAAATATGTATATAGTATGCATATGTAACAGTTGTTAAAGTACTATGTGAATTTCACCAGGTTCATATATTAATATGTCGTGTTGATTTGTTATTATGCATGCCTGCATCCTGGCTGAAGTGGAGTGTGTTCTTACGTTTTGCCCTGCGTGCTCAAATCATTTTGTATCCTGAGAGAGGTAGTCACGCTTTTTATGTCTTCAGAAAAGTTTGATTATTTTCAGTACCAAGTCATACACACAGTGTTTTGTTCATGAATAATGATGTGTATTTAGAGGTTACTCATAAGTAGATGGTATTGTTAAGATGCACTTGTAATTGTACTTTTTAGGATATCAACATTCTGAATTCAACATGTGGTTAATAGCTAAGGTATTAGCAGGCTATTTATTGTATGTGTGAACGATGGCTAGCTCCTCGAATGATCCCAGTCCCTCCTATTGTGTATCTGCTGTAGAAAGTGGCCACGATTCGCAGAACATATGTGCTCTACAAATGTTTTATTTCATTTTGGATGCAGGTATGTGGTTTTATCTTTGTAAAAGATGTTATGTATAATAAGGAGAGACTATTAATGTTTGTAATCGAACATAATTTTGATGCACTGAGAGAGAAAGAGGCGACGATTCTCAGAACATATGTGCTCTACAAATGTTTTATTTCCTTTTGGATGCAGATGCAGGATGCAGAGAGTGAGTTCTGCTTGATTAAAACTACCTGGTCTCCAAAGTCCACGTCTATAGTCTCAATCAACCACACACAACGCAGTGTGAATAAGGCTATCAGTGTACTTTTTTCATACCAGTGTTGTCAAACAAGAAATTATGCCTACAATTTAGTTTAGGGCAGCTGGCGAAATCCCGATCGGCATTTGATGCAGATATTGAAAATCAAGATCGGCATTAAATTAGACGGTTCGCTTTTCAGGCCGGTTTGGTGAGATTGCCTTTAAAATGGACCAATAGTGGCCACGAATACACGAGCACAGTGCTTCTAGACTGTCCCTGTGAACCTAGGGAGCAGTGATACTCGAAGCCGATTTTAATTGCATAAAAAATGTGCAGTATTGAGTCATTTTCTATATCTGCATCAATTGTAAATAAGAAACATATTTTTCTTTCCATAATGCTCACAAATAGCAGCCATGTTCGAGTATATTTTTTTTGTTAAAATCTTTGCGAAAACCTTGTGCAATCTGGCTAGCTAACTAACACATTTAGCATTGCGTCAAGCTAACGCTAGTACTAGCACGGTCGTGTCAGTTAGCAGTTAACTGCTGCTAGCAGTGTGTCGCAGGTTGGTTCCGAGAATTACATTTTAGGTCAAGTTAGACCCTAGAAATGTCTTGCTCGTTATTAATTTGAGCCAACGTTATTTCTGAATATTCACCTTGCATTTGGAACATATTTCCCTTTATAGCACTTTGCTGTCACAAAGTTTGAATGAGGAGGTGGCTGCCATTGTTTGTGCGGAGAGTGAGGCAACCCTGTGCTAGACGGTGATGTTTCACTAGGATTCAATTCAGAAAGTGAAATGACAAGAATTGGAATCCTCATGTAATATAACTAAGGTTAGATGCTGAGGCATTGTACATAGATTATTGAATTGACATTTCAATTAACCTTCTGAATTTACTGTATTGTTGATACAGCGCCCCCAAACTAGTCTCCAGTCTTTCCTAGCTTCAACTTATGCAAGTACCCCTTCTCTAGAATGGCAGAGAACGACGTTGACAACGAGCTGTTGGACTATGAAGAGGATGAGGAGCCTCAGGTTGCCACACCTCCGGGCAAGAAGGAGGTAAAGGGCTCTTACGTCTCCATCCACAGCTCCGCCTTCCGAGACTTCCTGCTCAAACTGGAGCTGCTCCGCGCCATTGTCGACTGTGGCGTTGAACATCCCTCTGAAGGTGAGCCTCACAGGCACTTCCCACCTTCAACCAAGGACTGTTTTTGACTTTGTCCATTCTGTCTGTGTCAAATGGCACCCTATTCCTGACATAGTGTACTACTATTGAGCTGGGCCCATAGGGCTTTGTTCAAAACTAGCGCTGTGTGTGACTGGGCCCTGGTCAAAAGTAATCCACAATATATAGGGTGTCATTTGGGACTCTGACTATGTGTTATACATGTATGCCCCTTCAAGCATCACATCATACTTAAACTGGTCATCTCTGTATACCTGTCGCAAGACCCACTGGTTGATGCTTATTTATAAAACCCTCTTAGGCCTCACTCCCCTCCCCTACCTGAGATATCTACTGCAGCCCTCATACTCCACATACAACATCTGTTCTGCCAGTAACATTCTGTTAACGGTCCCCAAAGCGCAAACATCCCTGGGTCGTCCTCTCTTCAGTTTTCTGCCCCTAGTGACTGTACAGTTTTATCTCAATCTCTTCATTCAAAGACTCAATCATGGACAAAGCAGCCACAACTGTCAGTGTGATGTGTTGTCTACCCTTCTTGCCCTTTGTGCTTTTGTCTGTGCCCAATGTTTGTACAATGTTTTGTGCTGCTACCATGCTGTGTTGTCATGTGTTGATGCCTTGCTATGTTTCTTGAGTCTCTCTTTATGTACTGATGTGTGTTTTGTCCTATATATATTTTTTAATGTTAAATCCCAGGCCCCAATCCCCGCAGGAGGCCTCTTGGTAGGCCGTCATTGTAAATAAGAATTTGTTCTTAACTAACTTCCCTAGTTACGTTTCTGTCTTTCAGTCCAACATGAGTGCATCCCACATGCCATCCTGGGCATGGACATCCTGTGCCAGGCCAAGTATGGTATGGGCAAGACTGCTGTGTTTGTACTGGCCACCCTGCAGCAGATTGAGCCTGTGGACGGGCAGGTGAATGGTTGAATAATGACATTGTGGAATCAGCAACTGATTTGCTGTTACATCCTCCCTCCTTTACTAACAATAGCTTTCGATGGAGAATCCATTGAGTGCTTTGTAGTTTAGGAATAGGCTTAATCTGTATCTGGGGATACTTGCATAAGAAAGTGTCTAATCGCCAACTTTATTTAACCTTTATTTGGACTAGGCAAGTCAGTTAAGAACACATTTTTATTTTACAATGATGGCCTTCCCCGGCCAAACCCTAATGACGCTGGGCCAATTGCAGTCTGAATTTGTTCTCCTTTTAATCTCACTTTTTACACTGCTGTTCTATCCTTTTGCATGTTTCTCTGCTGTCCAGAGAGCTCTGTATTAAACATTCTCCCCTACCTCTCTCTCTGTCTACCAGGTGTCTGTGCTGGTGATGTGCCACACATGAGAGCTGGCCTTCCTGATCAGCAAAGAGTATGAGTGCTTCTCCAAGTACATGCCTACTGTCAAGGCAGCCGTGGTCTTCGGGGCCTGTCCATCAAGAAGGACGAGGACGCACTGAAGAAGAACTGCCCCCACTTTGTGGTGGGAACGCCTGGCCCTCATCCGCAACAAGACCCTCAACTTGAAGAACGTGAAGCACTTTGTCCTGGACGAGTGTGACAAGATGCAAATTCAGACCACAGTAGGACAGGGGGGCTGATGCCAGATGTGAGTGACGGGAGCAAGGAGTAAGTTGAAACGTCACAGAGGAACGGTCAATTGAAAACGTGTTCCAATGTACCTACTAGCATACCACTTAGAATGCACTTCTAATACATTGTCTGACTAAGTAGTAGTGGATCTTGGAACAGGATGTGATAGATGGTGTGACTTAAGTAAGGATTTAGCCAAAACGTAGGAAAGTATTTACATTTTATGTAGTCCTCAGATTTCAGGCTGAGTGGGTTTACTTTTTCTGTGACCATATTATTTTCCTATCGTCTCTCCCTCAGACATGAGGTGTGATGTTCAGGACATCTTCAGGCTCACACCCCATGAGAAGCAGTGCATGATGTTCAGCGCCACCCTAAGCAAAGAGATCCATCCCGTCTGCCGCAAGTTCATGCAGGATGTACGTTGAAGGGTTTCTTATAACCCATGGTTATCTACATGTTCTGAAACTTAAAGTTGCAGTTTTACACACACACACACACACACACACACACACACACACACACACACACACACACACACACACACACACACACACACACACACACACACACACACACACACACACACACACACACAGAGATGAACCCATCTCCCTAAATTGCACTTTGAAGAGGCAATCGGCAGTATAAACATTAATGAAGCATCTTCCTCGCCCCTGTTTTGGAGGGATAGGTCTGGAGAAATTTAACCACTCTGAAATCTGTAGAGCTATATGCAAGGACTGACCGTCAATGATATCAGAATTATCATTTTGACCATGTTTTGAGACTATATAGTTTATTTTTGCATTTATTTGTTTACAAGCATTGGAATGAAACAAGCTTGTATTTTGGTTCTGGTGGGGTACGGAAGTTGAACTAAGCTCATGGGCATTTGTTATTCTTTTAATTTTAAATGCCATTTTTTAAGGGATTTTGGATATGGCTTAATATTCATGTAAAAAGTTCCAGTCGAGCACATCTAAGCTTTGCCTGCTCGTAAGTGGCCAGAGTTGACCCTCTCTTAACCTGGGTCTGGGGCTCTGGACATTTTCGGGAGGAACAGTCCTGGCATTAAAGCTATAATGAAAAATAAAGTTCCATCCAGCTCTAGTACTAGTAATTGATGTTCACAATCACATTTGTAGTTCTTCATTCACCAACACAGAATGTGGTTTACTCCTGTTTTTCACTTAATGTGGCTAGGTTTATAAAACTGTCCCAAAGAGTGACACTTTCCCCATGTTCTATTCATTAGGGCACACTAGCAAAATGTTTAGCACTGGAAGTCCTGGTAGTCCCTCCCTGTGTTCTGTTTGGTGCTTAATGAATATCTCCTGTAGCCCATGGAGGTGTTTGTGGACGATGAGACCAAGCTGACGCTGCACGGCCTGCAGCAGTACTACTGCAAGCTGAAGGATGGCGAGAAGAACCGCAAGCTCTTCGACCTGCTCGAGTTCAACCAGGTACGGACAGAGGTCTTTTCAGAGAATTGAATGCTAAAACTTAATTTATTTTAGTTTTAATCTGAGTGAGTTGAATGCATTTTGTCCATGGATTTGAAAGTCACGTTTTTAAATACAATTTTACTCATTCAAGTGAACTAAGTCTATGCACCGACAAAGTTTCTGCCTGTGAGTTTTATGCAGTGTTTTTCGTCTTCAGAGTGTACATTTATTTGACCAGGGTAAAGCCAGGGTGCCATATCAGATGCAGCATGGGTTTTGTGCCCCATGTTTGTCTTCGGTGTCTCACTGCCATTTTCTCCTCTGTCTGAAGGTGGTGATCTTTGTGAAGTCTGTGCAGCGCTGTGTGGCTCTGTCTCAGCTGCTGGTGGAGCAGAACTTCCCTGCAATCGCCATCCACAGGGGCATGGCCCAGGAGGAGAGGTGGGTTCTGATGGAGAGGAACAAATCACTGGCTAAACCCTACAGTCTATGCACTTGTTAAAATCTGAGCAGTTTTGATTGGTATAAGCAATATTAGGATATTGCGTACACTTCAAGTCATCTCAGATATTAATAAGTGCATAGGGTTTTAGGGGTAGATTTGGGATTGGGTCTTGGCTTTCATTGGGAATTACTGATTTGGACAAAAGAATGTCCTCGACTTTTCCGTCATCTTATCCGTAAACCGATAAGTGGTTGAGGAGTGTCAATTCGTTAGTAGGCAAACGGTGTCCTTGCCTCCTGCTGAGGAAGCATAAGTGTCCTTTGCTGAAGTTGAGATCTACCCCTCCCCTTTCAATCAGCTGTTTACTCTGAGAAGCATGCACATATTTAAAACGATAAGTAGCATATCGTTTTTATCCATACAATGTCTAGCTAACTGTCTTTTACTACTTTACACATTTTAATTTGGGATTCCACCCCTGTAAATGTCATTTGCATTATGTGTGAATGGAGTCTAATTTCATACAAGCACATTTCCTCCTCTCCTCAGTTACTGTTGACTTTTTTTCAAAAGGAGAGGAATGAGGAGTTGCACAATCAAATTGAGAATCTCATTTACTTGCACATTTTCTATAATAGTCATGTAGCAGAAGCTGTTATCCAGATCGACTTAACAAGAACTTTCTCTCAGACAACATGTTTGTGGGTCACAGTTTCAGTGTACCCACAGGAGTGAAGCAGGATGTATGATGCCTGTTCTACTTATTCTAAATCTATGGGTGCCCCCCCTTCCTCCCCCAGGCTTTCCCGGTACCAGCAGTTCAAGGACTTCCAAAGGCGGATCCTGGTGGCCACCAACCTGTTTGGCCGAGGGATGGACATTGAGCGCGTCAACATGGTCTTCAACTACGACATGCCTGAGGATTCCGACACCTACCTGCACAGAGTGGCCCGTGCAGGCAGGTTCGGGACGAAATTCATTATTTCGGTCCATGGCCCTGTACAGTGGATGTTATCTAGAATCGAGATGAATCTAATGAATAAGTTGCTTTGATGGTAAGCTTGAATGAAGAACAGACACATTTGGGCTAATTAGCTAATATCATGTCATCCGGTGAAGCTCCCTCAGACTACCCAAGTTCCCTAAACGCAACCACATTTCGAAGAAGAATTGCTTCCTGAATTCCTAGTGTAGCAATAAGCGCCCTCCTGATAATCACGTTTCCATGAATACCAAGGGGAACATGTCTTTAAAATACACACTTCCACCATCCTCCCTCCAAAGGAATTGCAAAGCAATGTGATGTGACTAATAATTTATTCTGCAATGGTAGTGAGTGTATTGTCGGAGGGGGGCTAGATCTGACCCTGATCAGGTCTGTGATTCAATAAGATACAGATTAAAAGGATCACCAGCATTGCTGAGTTAACCTCAAATGGATTACAAACAGATTTAACACTGTACACCAACATAACCCCAGATGCCATTGCATTTGCCTAGGCATTAATAGAAAATACACACATAAACGATACACGGTATGTCCATGGGATTGGTTTAAGCCTCACTTTCCCAAAGTAGATGAATCAACCAGATCCCCTTTTCTGGGGCACTGATCGAAACTGATCTGGGACCAGTATAGTTAGTGTGGCGTCAAAAAGAAACCATGTGACCTATTACTATTATACCTGTGCCACTTTGGTATATTTACAACCACAGTACATTGTGTCACCAGTTTATTGTGTGTTCATTCAGCTCTATATTAGCACCACATGAAACCTCCCTCTGGGGTTACAGAACAGGTCTGGATTGTTTGCCACACACACTGGAATGGGCCAATAGAGAGGTGACGTTAATTATACTCCCAGAGAGTGAACTGAGGTGAATCATTCCTGTACATTACCAGACACCAGTGAGTGTAACCAAGACAACAGCTCTGGTGAAATGGTTGCCCGGGCTTGTTTATCATAATAAAGGGCAAGGCCCTGTTCACCTGACTAGGTGGAGAAATAGATGGGGGGGGCGTGGTATTGGGCGTGGCCAACAGCGCCTTCTCCGACCAACATTTTTAGAGGCCCTCCCATGGCAGCAGAAACAAAATGTTGCTTTTTTAAAACAATTTTTTCTGCTATTCGCAATTCTAGACATTTTGCCATGGGGAAAAGAACGCATTTTACAATTTAATGAAGCTAGTTTCCTGCAATTCTACACATTTTGCCATGGCTTGTGTTGTGTTCTTATGCTACACTTCATGACCAAAAGCTTGTCAAACATCTCATTACAAATCATGGGCATTACTTTAGAGTTTGTCCCCCCCTTTGGTGCTATAACAGCCTCCACTCTTCTGGGAAGGCTTTCCACTCGATGTTGGAACATTGCTGCGGGGACTTGCTACTTGCTTCCATTCAGCCACAAAAGCATTAGTGAAGTCGGGCAATGATGCTGGGCGATTAAGCCTGGCTTGCAGTCGGTGTTCCAATTAATTCCAAAGCTGATCGATGGGGTTAAGGTCAGGGCTCTGTGCAGGCCAGTCAAGTTCTTCCACACCAACCTCGGCAAACCATTTCTGCTTGGAACTCCCTTTGTGCACGGAGGCATTGTCATGCTAAAACAGGAAAGGGCATCGTATAGAATGTCATTGTATGCTGTAGCGTTAAGGTTTCCCTTCACTGGAACTAAAGGGCCTATCCCGAACCATGAAAAACAGCCCCAGGCAATTCGTTATTCCTCCTCCAAACATTAGTTGGCACTATGCATTGTGGCAGGTAGCGTACTCCTGGCATCCGCCAAACCCAGATTTGTCCATTGGACTGCCAACTGGTGAAGCGTGATTCATCACTCCAAAGAATGCGTTTTCACAGAGTCTGCTCGGCCATGGAAACCCCTTTCATGAAACTCCCGACAATCAATTATTATGCTGACGTTGCTTCCAGAGGCGGTTGGGAACTCGGTAGTGAGTGTTACAACTGAGGACAGATTATTTTTTACTCGTTACAACACTCGGCGGTCCCGTTCTGTGAGCTTGTGTGGCCTACCACTTCACGGCTGAGCCGTTGTTGCTCATAGACGTTTCCAATTCACAATAACAGCACTTACAGTTGACCGGGGCAGCTCTAGCAGGGCAGATATTTGACAAACTGACTTGTTGGAAAGGTGGCATCCTATGATGATGCCACGTTGAAAGTCACTGAGCTCATCAGTAAAGGCCATTCTACTGCCAATGTTTGTCTACAGAGATTGCATGACTGTGTGCTCAATTTTTATACATCTGTCAGCAAAGGATGTTGCTGAACTCTCCGAATCCACTCATTTCAAGTAGTGTCCACATACTTTTGTATATATAGTGTATCTGAGTGACATTATAACAAAATCAATTTGGGGCCCCATGCCAAGACATTTGGGGAATTTTAGGGGAAACACTGCAATGTTGTTTTTGTAATATTATCACCCCTCTAGTATGTGATGTCTCTGAAACAATACAGTTATACTGATCTGTAGCATCCTGTATCTGGGCAAATATTGGTTTGCTTTGTGAGTAACTTTAACCAGTTGCCATTCCATTTCTGCTTTATTCCGTGCTGTAATGTGAAGTGCTTCCAAAATAATATGAACAGTGAGAGAGTCGGTGTGACGAACAGATAGACGAACAGATAGACAGAACCTCTGAGATGCAGAGACAGACAGGCAGACAGACACAGACATCAGGACAGGTTTATGATATCCCTCCCTCCTACTACGGTCCTTATTGTGGCATTCAGCAGTTTTGTACAGCAGAAGCACGCCACAGCCAAGCCGGTGTAAAACACAAAGACTTAATCTGACAACATCACAAAGGCATATTAGTTTACCATTCGTTCACAGTTCACCTTAGCATGGATTGCCTTAACAACAGGGATGATGAGAAAGAAGTGAGGTTTACACAGCTGTGTGTAAATGCCAACTGTCACTTTTACTGAGCTGTAATGTTCAAATGTTCCATCCGTGTGTGTGTGGTAATCTAGTATAGTGTTTCATTTCAAAACAAGGTCATGAGGATGTGTGAAGATCAGATAATTGTTTTCTAGAGAGTTATTGTTTCACTCTCTGTATGGTGAGTGCATTTCCTAGATAAGGTTCAAAGAAATGACTTGATTTCTCATTCAACACACCCTGTGCTGGTGAAATCTACCCAGCGCTTTCACTTGGTGGTGCATGTCTCTAGTCTGTTCTATTCTAGCGTTTATAATATTAAAAATAATTAGCCTGAAATGCAAGGTAATTTATTCCTTGAAAAGTAGTCCCCAAAAAGACTGAATGCAGATGCTTGGGGCAGAATACTTCACTTTTTTTATAGTCAGCCATAATACCTCTTCCATAATAAAATGTTTGAGATCTTTCGCTCTCATCTTTTGGAGTATAGCCAACCCAAGGGACACCCATTTCTGACTACAATATTCTAACGGCTGTAGCATGCCTTCACTAGCAAAAAGAATACATCTGAAGGACAAATAACCTGCGTTGTATAGGTTACAAAGAACTGTTTTGGTTTGTGTGATGGCACTTAGCACGGATTTCAGGCCAATATGCTAATGCCTATGGCTGCTACCTGTACAACAGGCTCTCGCGCTGCAGATGATGCTCCAGTATCTGTCATCAATTCAAATGTCAGTTCAATCCTATGTCTTGCAGTGCAATGTGATAGAAGAAGGCTATTCAAAACATTGCAACGATTGTATAACGATATATGCAATGGAGCCGCGCAAGTGAAGAGGCTACAATGTGTCCTCTTATTTCTGTGGGTAAAACTGTAGGCTATTTCGGCTATTTTCTTTTTTGTTGCCTTTCCATTTGAGGGGCTTATTCGCTTTCCGGGAATATGCAAATGAAGACCACTGTATTCGACAAGAGAGAAATGAAGCAGTATCAGCACCGCTGTCGCAGAGTAACCTCTGATGAAGATTATAACAGAACATGGCCAAGATGTTCATATGTTCATAAATGACCAGCATGGTCAAATTATAGGTCTGGGACAGGTAGCATGTCCGGTGAACAGGTCAGGATTCCATAGCCGCAGGCAGAACAGTTGAAACTGGAGCAGCAGCACGGCCAGGTGGATTGGGGACAGCAAGGAGTGATCATGCCAGGTAGTCCTGAGGCATGCTCCTAGGGCTCAGGTCCTCCGAGAGAGAGAAAGAAAGACAGAATTCGAGAGAGCATACTTAAATTCACACAGGACACCGGATAAGACAGAAGAAGTACTCCAGATATAACAAACTGACCCTAGCCCCCCGACACATAAACTACTGCAGCATAAATACTGGAGGCTGAGACAGGAGGGGTCAGGAGACACTGTGGCCCCATCCGATGATACCCCCGGACAGGGCCAAACAGGAAGGATATAACCCCACCCACTTTGCCAAAGCACAGCCCCCACACCACTAGAGGGATATCTTCAACCACCAACTTACGATCCTGAGACAAGGCCGAGTATAGCCCACAAAGATCTCCGCCACGGCACAACCCAAGGGGGGGTGACAACTCAGACAGGAAGATCACATCAGTGACTCACATTTACATTTTACATTTAAGTCATTTAGCAGACGCTCTTATCCAGAGCGACTTACAAATTGGTGCATTCACCTTATGACTCAACCTACTCAAGTGATGCACCCCTCCTAGGGACGGCACTCTATAGTGCTTTAGAGATTTATTCCCTCTAAAAAAATATATAAAATGAGGGAATTATTCAAATGTAACTCTTATTATTTACATTTACATTACATTTAAGTCATTTAGCAGACGCTCTTATCCAGAGCGACTTACAAATTGGTGCATTCACCTTATGACATCCAGTGGAACAACCACTTTACAATAGTGCATCTAAATATTTTAACTGCTGATATATGCAATGGGGGGTGAGAAGGATTACTTTATCCTATCCTAGGTATTCCTTAAAGAGGTGGGGTTTCAGGTGTCTCCGGAAGGTGGTGATTGACTCCGCTGTCCTGGCGTCGTGAGGGAGTTTGTTCCACCATTGGGGAGCCAGAGCAGCGAACAGTTTTGACTGAGCTGAGCGGGAACTGTACTTCCTCAGTGGTAGGGAGGCGAGCAGGCCAGAGGTGGATGAACGCAGTGCCCTTATTTGGGTGTAGGGCCTGATCAGAGCCTGGAGGTACTGAGGTGCCGTTCCCCTCACAGCTCCGTAGGCAAGCACCATGGTCTTGTAGCGGATGCGAGCTTCAACTGGAAGCCAGTGGAGAGAGCGGAGGAGCGGGGTGACGTGAGAGAACTTGGGAAGGTTGAACACTAGACGGGCAATTATGTCAATTGCAATTAGGTTAGGGCATTATTATAGCCTATACTGGCTATAATGACTGGCACAGTGAACATACTCATAACAATGATACGGTAGTAGACAGAAGACCGCAAATTGACCTTAAGAATCTATAGCATGCAGGTGGGTCTGTAAAACGAAAACTCAAGAAGAAGAAGATCAAAATAGCTGCAAGTTGTGTTTATTGAATTCAATGGGGTATAATAAAATGAGTTGTGAGTAGGGGGGTTGTCTCCCTCCCTCTTCTGTTGGCTTTGAGAGTTTATTTAGAAAGTGGGTTGGGGGAGGTGGCAGCAGGGTTTTCCCAAACTCGTCTTCTGCACAGTTACGTTTGCATTTTTTTTTTGCAGGGGAAGCAAAATAGTTTTGCCAGGGCGGCTGTGATCCGCGGGAGGAGAGCCTGTTTTTTCTTAGGCTCATCTGCAGCCACAGTACCTGAACAGGTGACAGAGAACAAGGCATGAAATCAGGGTCGTGTTCATTAGGGTACACAGTAGCAAACTATTTTTAAACAGAAAACAAAAACAAGCATTTGTTATTGGCAAGTTCAAGAAAGTTCCTCCCTGTTTTAGTCCGCTGTCTTCCATTTAGTGGCTAATGAATAAGACCCTGATAACTTTATCATAGTCTCCCGTCCTTACATTACAATACTGTGCTGAAGACAGATGCACAGACTGAAAGAAATGAGGACTTACTATCATTGCCAAGAGGAGACACCTTGTTCTTCTTCTGGTTCTTGTTATTTCCTCGCTTCTTCTTTCCTGACTTCCTGACTTCTTTCTTCATAGCCTCTTCCTTCTCTTTTTTCTTAGTAGAGAGGGAAACAGATATGAGTCGATGCCTCACAATCAAACAGCCCAAATAACAAAACGATCTACTGGTTCTTGGCCGTCTCACCTGTGTGGAGGTGATGTCCTCGAGGTCTGTGGAGAGGGCGCTGCTGATGGGCTTGGTGCTTTCAGAAAGGTAGCTAATTACCTGGGACTTCTCAGAGATGGCTGAGCTCACACTGGTCTTTTCCAAACCAGTGCTGTCATCAGCCATCTCCTCTAGGTCCTCGTCTAGGGTTTCCCTCCAAGCCAGGAGCTCCTCGGTGAGGGTGACATCACTCCTTGAGGAGGTTGAGGAGTGTGACCTACCACGGCTCCTCCTGGCTCCAAAATGGCCGTCGGAACTCCAGTCCTCCGGAATAGTCATCTATGACTTGTGTGATGGTGTCCGCCATACACCTGATGGCTCCCTCGCTACCAGAGCGTGCGGCACGCAGTTGAGCCCGGTTGGAGTCCGAACGCAGGGACAATCTTTTAGCCACAGTCTTCACGATGGCCTTCACCGCATCCTCCCCACTGAATTGGATGCTCTCCTCCAGGCCAAAGACGACAGAGATGTCAGCATACTTCAGGGCATGCTGGACCTCCACAAAGAGATCCTTCATCAGTCTGAAGGGGTCATTGGCCCTCCTTGTCTGGGGGGACTCTGAGGCCTCCAATCGGCACATGATGCCGTGGAGAATAAACTTCAGAGTCTGGGGTCTCATGACGGTGGCCGAGGGAGTGCTGCGAAGGAGGATGTCATCCTTACCTGGTAGGAGGGAGGGAATCTTCTCCAGGGGGTCCTGTCTGTTCTTGGAGGGCATCAGGGAGCTGTCACTCATCTCGGAGACCTCAGCTTCCCCCACCTCTTCTTCCAGGGTCTGGGAAGGAGCTGCCCGTGCTGCATGGGTGGTCGTTGTCATGTTTTGTCATTAATTATCATGTCTTGTCCCTGTGCTTCCCATTCTATTCGTTTCCCTCTGCTGGTCTTATTAGGTTCTTTCCCTCTTTCTATCCCTCTCTCTCCCCCTCCCTCTCTCACTCTCTCGCTCTCTCTTCTCTCTATCGTTCCGTTCCTGCTCCCAGCTGTTCCTATTCCCCTAATCATCATTTAGTCTTCCCACACCTGTTCCCGATCCTTTTCCCTGATTAGAGTCCCTATTTCTCTTCTTATTTTCCGTACCTGCCCTGTCGGATCCTCATCTATAATTCACCGTGCTGTGTCTATGTTTTGCCCTGTCGTGTCGTGTTTCCCTCAGATGCTGCGTGGTGAGCAGGTGTCTGAGTCTGCTAGGTTCAAGTGCCTTCCCGAGGCAACCTGCAGTTCTCGATCAAGTCTCCAGTCTGTTCTCGTCTTTACGAGTAGTATTATGCTTTTTGTTTTGTAAAGTTTATTACTGGACAAGTACCAGAACTTTAAAGAGGAGATGATTCGGGTTTTTGACCGTTCAGTTTTTGGTAGGGAGGCTTCTAGGGCCCTGGCTTCCCTATGCCAAGGTGAACGGTCCATAACGGATTATTCTATTGAGTTTCGCACTCTTGCTGCCTCTAGTGAGTGGAACGAGCCGGCGCTGCTCGCTCGTTTTCTGGAGGGACTCCACGCAGTGGTTAAGGATGAGATTCTCTCCCGGGAGGTTCCTTCAGATGTGGACTCTTTGATTGCTCTCGCCATCCGCATAGAACGACGGGTAGATCTTCGTCACCGGGCTCGTGGAAGAGAGCTCGCATCAACGGTGTTTCCCTGCTCCGCATCGCAACCATCTCCCTCCTCTGGCTCAGAGACTGAGCCCATGCAGCTGGGAGGGATTCGCATCTCGACTAAGGAGAGGGAACGGAGGATCACCAACCGCCTGTGCCTCTATTGCGGAGTTGCTGGACATTTTGTTAATTCATGTCCAGTAAAAGCCAGAGCTCATCTGTAAGCGGAGGGCTACAGGTGAGCGCAACTACTCAAGTCTCTCCATCAAAATCCTGTACTACTTTGTCGGTCCATCTACGCTGGACCGGTTCGGGTGCTACATGTAGTGCCTTGATAGACTCTGGGGCTGAGGGTTGTTTCATGGACGAAGCATGGGTTCGGAAACATGACATTCCTTTCAGAGAGTTAGAGAAGCCTACGCCCATGTTCGCCTTAGATGGTAGTCATCTTCCCAGTATCAGATTTGAGACACTACCTTTAACCCTCACAGTATCTGGTAACCACAGTGAGACTATTTCTTTTTGATTTTTCGTTCACCGTTTACACCTGTTGTTTTGGGTCATCCCTGGCTAGTATGTCATAATCCTTCTATTAATTGGTCTAGTAATTCTATCCTATCCTGGAACGTTTCTTGTCATGTGAAGTGTTTAATGTCTGCCATCCCTCCCGTTTCTTCTGTCCCTACTTCTCAGGAGGAACCTGGCGATTTGACAGGAGTGCCGGAGGAATATCATGATCTGCGCACGGTCTTCAGTCGGTCCCGAGCCAACTCCCTTCCTCCTCACCGGTCGTATGATTGTAGTATTGATCTCCTCCGGGGACCACTCCTCCTCGGGGTAGACTATACTCTCTGTCGGCTCCCGAACGTAAGGCTCTCGAGGATTATTTGTCTGTGTCTCTTGACGCCGGTACCATAGTGCCTTCTTCCTCTCCGGCCGGGGCGGGGTTCTTTTTGTTAAGAAGAAGGACGGTACTCTGCGCCCCTGCGTGGATTATCGAGGGCTGAATGACATAACGGTTAAGAATCGTTATCCGCTTCCCCTTATGTCATCAGCCTTCGAGATTCTGCAGGGAGCCAGGTGCTTTACTAAGTTGGACCTTCGTAACGCTTACCATCTCGTGCGCATCAGAGAGGGGGACGAGTGGAAAACGGCGTTTAACACTCCGTTAGGGCATTTTGAGTACCGGGTTCTGCCGTTTGGTCTCGCCAATGCGCCAGCTGTTTTTCAGGCATTAGTTAATGATGTTCTGAGAGACATGCTGAACATCTTTGTTTTTGTCTATCTTGACGATATCCTGATTTTTTCTCCGTCACTCGAGATTCATGTTCAGCACGTTCGACGTGTTCTACAGCGCCTTTTAGAGAATTGTCTCTACGTAAAGGCTGAGAAGTGCTCTTTTCATGTCTCCTCCGTTACTTTTCTCGGTTCCGTTATTTCCGCTGAAGGCATTCAGATGGATTCCGCTAAGGTCCAAGCTGTCAGTGATTGGCCCCTTCCAAGGTCACGTGTCGAGTTGCAGCGCTTTTTAGGTTTCGCTAATTTCTATCGGCGTTTCATTCGTAATTTCGGTCAAGTTGCTGCCCCTCTCACAGCTCTTACTTCTGTCAAGACGTGTTTTAAGTGGTCCGGTTCCGCCCAGGGAGCTTTTGATCTTCTAAAAGAACGTTTTACGTCCGCTCCTATCCTCGTTACTCCTGACGTCACTAGACAATTCATTGTCGAGGTTGACGCTTCAGAGGTAGGCGTGGGAGCCATTCTATCCCAGCGCTTCCAGTCTGACGATAAGGTTCATCCTTGCGCTTATTTTTCTCATCGCCTGTCGCCATCTGAGCGCAACTATGATGTGGGTAACCGTGAACTGCTCGCCATCCGCTTAGCCCTAGGCGAATGGCGACAGTGGTTGGAGGGGGCGACCGTTCCTTTTGTCGTTTGGACAGACCATAAGAACCTTGAGTACATCCGTTCTGCCAAACGACTTAATGCCCGTCAAGCTCGTTGGGCGTTGTTTTTCGCTCGTTTCGAGTTTGTGATTTCTTACCGTCCGGGTAGCAAGAACACCAAGCCTGATGCCTTATCCCGTCTGTTTAGTTCTTCTGTGGCTTCTACTGATCCCGAGGGGATTCTTCCTTATGGGCGTGTTGTCGGGTTAACAGTCTGGGGAATTGAAAGACAGGTTAAGCAAGCACTCACGCACACTGCGTCGCGCGCGCTTGTCCTAGTAACCTCCTTTTCGTTCCTGTTTCCACTCGTCTGGCTGTTCTTCAGTGGGCTCACTCTGCCAAGTTAGCTGGTCATCCCGGTGTTCGAGGCACTCTTGCGTCTATTCGCCAGCGCTTTTGGTGGCCGACTCAGGAGCGTGACACGCGCCGTTTCGTGGCTGCTTGTTCGGACTGCGCGCAGACTAAGTCGGGTAACTCTCCTCCTGCCGGTCGTCTCAGACCGCTCCCCATTCCTTCTCGACCATGGTCTCACATCGCCCTAGACTTCATTACCGGTCTGCCTTTGTCTGCGGGGAAGACTGTGATTCTTACGGTTGTCGATAGGTTCTCTAAGGCGGCACATTTCATTCCCCTCGCTAAACTTCCTTCCGCTAAGGAGACGGCACAAATCATTATCGAGAATGTATTCAGAATTCATGGCCTCCCGTTAGACGCCGTTTCAGACAGAGGCCCGCAATTCACGTCACAGTTTTGTAGGGAGTTCTGTCGTTTGATTGGTGCGTCCGTCAGTCTCTCTTCCGGGTTTCATCCCCAGTCTAACGGTCAAGCAGAGAGGGCCAATCAGACGATTGGTCGCATACTACGCAGCCTTTCTTTCAGAAACCCTGCGTCTTGGGCAGAACAGCTCCCTGGGCAGAATACGCTCACAATTCGCTTCCTTCGTCTGCTACCGGGTTATCTCCGTTTCAGAGTAGTCTGGGTTACCAGCCTCCTCTGTTCTCATCCCAGCTTGCCGAGTCCAGCGTTCCCTCCGCTCAAGCGTTTGTCCAACGTTGTGAGCGCACCTGGAGGAGGGTGAGGTCTGCACTTTGCCGTTACAGGACACAGACTGTGAGAGCCGCCAATAAACGCAGGATTAAGAGTCCAAGGTATT
This sequence comes from Oncorhynchus gorbuscha, assembly GCF_021184085.1. Lineage (NCBI taxonomy): Eukaryota > Metazoa > Chordata > Actinopteri > Salmoniformes > Salmonidae > Oncorhynchus > Oncorhynchus gorbuscha. The sequence goes on from NW_025746051.1 coordinate 163,879, forward strand.
GTTGCGGCCAGAGAGTGTGGCTTTCCACTCGCAACCTTCCTCTTACGACAGCTTCTCGTAAGTTGACTCCGCGGTTCATTGGTCCGTTCCGTGTCTCCCAGGTCGTCAATCCTGTCGCTGTGCGACTGCTTCTTCCGCGACATCTTCGTCGCGTCCATCCTGTCTTCCATGTCTCCTGTGTCAAGCCCTTTCTTCGCACTCCCGTTCGTCTTCCCTCCCCCCTCCCGTCCTTGTCGAGAGCGCACCTATTTACAAGGTACATAAGATCATGGACATGCGTTCTCGGGGACGGGGTCACCAATACTTAGTGGATTGGGAGGGTTACGGTCCTGAGGAGAGGAGTTGGGTTCCGTCTCAGGACGTGCTGGACCGTTCACTCATTGATGATTTCCTCCGTTGCCGCCAGGATTCCTCCTCGAGTGCGCCAGGAGGCGCTCGGTGAGTGGGGGGGTACTGTCATGTTTTGTCATTTATTATCTTGTCTTGTCCCTGTGCTTCCTTCTATTCGTTTCCCTCTGCTGGTCTTATTAGGTTCTTTCCCTCTTTCTATCCCTCTCTCTCCCCCTCCCTCTCTCACTCTCCCGCTCTCTCTTCTCTCTATCGTTCCGTTCCTGCTCCCAGCTGTTCCTATTCCCCTAATCAATCATTTAGTCTTCCCACACCTGTTCCCGATCCTTTTCCCTGATTAGAGTCCCTATTTCTCTCCTTGTTATTCGTTTCTGTCCTGTCGGTTCCTTGTTTAGAATTCACCGTGCTGTGTTTGTGTATCGCCCTGTCGTGTCGTGTTTTCCTCAGATGCTGCGTGGTGAGCAGGTGTCTGAGTCTGTCTGGTTCAAGTGCCTTCCCGAGGCAACCTGCTGTTCACCTGCTGTTCAAGATCGAGTCTCCAGTTTGTCCTCGTCATTTCGAGTGAAAGTTGTGTTTTTTTGATTGTATTTACTTTACTGGATTAAAGACTCTGTTTTCGCCAAGTCGCTTTTGGGTCCTCTTTCACCTGCATGACAGAGGTCTGCACTTTGCCGTTACAGGGCACAGACTGTGAGAGCCGCCAATAAACGCAGGATTAAGAGTCCAAGGTATTGTTGCGGCCAAAGAGTGTGGCTTTCCACTCGCAACCTTCCTCTTACGACAGCTTCTCGTAAGTTGACTCCGCGGTTCATTGGTCCGTTCCGTGTCTCCCAGGTCGTCAATCCTGTCGCTGTGCGACTGCTTCTTCCGCGACATCTTCGTCGCGTCCATCCTGTCTTCCATGTCTCCTGTGTCAAGCCCTTTCTTCGCACCCCCGTTCGTCTTCCCTCCCCCCTCCCGTCCTTGTCGAGAGCGCACCTATTTACAAGGTACGTAAGATCATGGACATGCGTTCTCGGGACGGGGTCACCAATACTTAGTGGATTGGGAGGGTTACGGTCCTGAGGAGAGGAGTTGGGTTCCGTCTCGGGACGTGCTGGACCGTTCACTTATTGATGATTTCCTCCGTTGCCGCCAGGATTCCTCCTCGAGTGCGCCAGGAGGCGCTCGGTGAGTGGGGGGTACTGTCATGTTTTGTCTTAGATTGTCTTGTCATTATGCTTTCCCTTCTGTTCGTTTCCCCCTGCTGATCTTATTAGGTTCGTTCCCTTTTTCTATCCCTCTCTCTCCCCCTCCCTCTCTCTCCTCTCTCTATCGTTCCGTTCCTGCTCCCAGCTGTTCCTATTCCCCTAATCATCATTTAGTCTTCCCACACCTGTTCCTTATCTTTTCCCCTGATTAGAGTCCCTATTTCTTCCCTTGTTTTCCGTTCCTGTCCTGTCGGATCCTTATCTATTGTTCACCGTGCTGTGTCTATGTATTGCCCTGTCGTGTCGTGTTTCCCTCAGATGCTGCGTGGTGAGCAGGTGTCTGAGTCTGCTACGTTCAAGTGCCTTCCCGAGGCAACCTGCAGTTCTTGATCAAGTCTCCTGTCTGTTCTCGTCATTACGAGTAGTATTATGCCTTTTGTTTGTAAAGTAACTTTACTGGATTAAATACTCTGTTTTCGCCAAGTCGCTTTTGGGTCCTCATTCACCTGCATAACAGAGCTGTGCAGAGAACTGGATTTAAGGACCCAGTCTTTCGGTTCAAAGTCCACCGCTGCAACTTTTTCTCAACAGAAAACTGTAATGTAATTTCAAACAAGGCCACCAAGGACACCGGACAAATAAAGGGAATCCAGCCTTTACCCTAATTCCCACCTCTGTTATTGCAATTATCTGCCATGTTTTTCTAATTCAATCTGCTTCAGACATAAAAGCAGAAACTAATTCTAAGTTTATACGATGGTAGAAAGAACAACATCAGATAAATTACGATTTTTAAAAAGAGAATCAAAAAAAGATGAAGGATGCAAGAGCAACATGAGATACATAAAGATTTTAAAGAAGAAAATGAAAAAGAAGACTAAAATACAAGGGAGTGCAGACGCTCTAGGTAACTGATGAGAAAGTGTGAATAGTTTGACAGAACTGGGTAGTGTGGCCGAGCGGTCTAAGGCGCTGGATTAAGGCTCCAGTCTCTAAGGAGGTTTGGGTTCAAATCCCACCACTGCCATCTTTATTGAGTTTGTTTGCGCAAGCTATCACATGTTCTGCTTTATTTCAGCGTTTTACTTTCATGTAGGGCAATGCAAGGGAGAAAATAAGCAATGTTGTGTGTCACGGATGGGGTTCCAACTCAATAGTGTAGTCCATCGCCTTAACCAACCAGCCACCAAGTCCTGTGCCCCCGCGGTGTCATTTGCACCTCCTACCGGTGGTTGTTCATGTCAAATCCTTGATTGGAAAAAAGGAAAGTTGTGATGGTCTGTGCGACGACCAAGCAGTCCATTTTAACAGTGGGTACTGTGGCCGAGCTGTCCAGAGAACTGGATTTAAGGACCCAGTCTTCCGGAGGTGTTGGTTCAAAGTCCACCGCTGCAACTTTTTCTCAACAGAAAACTGTAATGTAATTTCAAACAAGGCCACCAAGGACACCGGACAAATAAAGGGAATCCAGCCTTTACCCTAATTCCCACGTCTGTTATTGCAATTATCTGCCGTGTTTTTCTAATTCAATCTGCTTCAGACATAAAATCAGAAACTAATTCTAAGTTTATACGATGGAAGAAAGAGCAACATCAGATAAATTAAGATTTTTAAAAAGAGAATCAAAAAAAGATGAAGGACGCAAGAGCAACATGAGATACATAAAGATTTTAAAGAAGAAAATGAAAAAGAAGACTAAAACACAAGGGAGTGCAGACGCTCTAGGTAACTGATGAGAAAGTGTGAATAGTTTGACAGAACTGGGTAGTGTGGCTGAGCGGTCTAAGGCGCTGGATTAAGGCTCCAGTCTCTAAGGAGGCGTGGGTTCAAATCCCACCACTGCCATCTTTATTGAGTTTGTTTGCGCAAGCTATCACATGTTCTGCTTTATTTCAGGGTTTTTACTTTCATGTTGCCCATGCAAGGGAGAAAAGAAGCAATGTTGTGTGTCACGGATGGGGTTCCAACTCAATAGTGTAGTCCATCGCCTTAACCAACCAGCCACCAAGTCCTGTGCCCCGCGGTGTCATTTGCACCTCCTACCGGTGGTTGTTCATGTCAAATCCTTGATTGGAAAAAAGGAAAGTTGTGATGGTCTGTGCGACGACCAAGCAGTCCATTTTAACAGTGGGTACTGTGGCCGAGCTGTCCAGAGAACTGGATTTAAGGACCCAGTCTTCCGAGGTGTTGGTTCAAAGTCCACCGCTGCAACTTTTTCTCAACAGAAAACTGTAATGTAATTTCAAACAAGGCCACCAAGGACACCGGACAAATAAAGGGAATCCAGCCTTTACCCTAATTCCCACTTCTGTTATTGCAATTATCTGCCGTGTTTTTCTAATTCAATCTGCTTCAGACATAAAATCAGAAACTAATTCTAAGTTTATACGATGGAAGAAAGAGCAACATCAGATAAATTAAGATTTTTAAAAGAGAATCAAAAAAGATGAAGGACGCAAGAGCAACATGAGATACATAAAGATTTTAAAGAAGAAAATGAAAAAGAAGACTAAAATACAAGGAAGTGCAGACGCTCTAGGTAACTGAGGAGAAAGTGCAAATAATTTGCCAGAGCTGGGTAGTGTGGCCGAGCGGTCTAAGGCGCTGGATTAAGGCTCCAGTCTCTAAGGAGGCGTGGGTTCAAATCCCACCACTGCCATCTTTATTGAGCTTGTTTGCTCAAACTATCACATGTTCTGCTTTATTTCAGGGTTTTTACTTTCATGTTGCCCATGCAAGGGAGAAAAGAAGCAATGTTGTGTGTCACGGATGGGGTTCCAACTCAATAGTGTAGTCCATCGCCTTAACCAACCAGCCACCAAGTCCTGTGCTCCCGCGGTGGCAGTTGCACCTCCTACCGGTGGTTGTTCACATCAAATCCTTGATTGGAAAAAAGGAAAGTTGTGATGGTCTGTGCAACGACCAAGCAGTCCATTTTAACAGTGGGTACTGTGGCCGAGCTGTCCAGAGAACTGGATTTAAGAACCCAGTCTTCCGGAGGTTCGGTTCAAAGTCCACCGCTGCAACTTTTTCTCAACAGAAAACTGTAATGTAATTTCAAACAAGGCCACCAAGGACACCGGACAAATAAAGGGAATCCAGCCTTTACCCTAATTCCCACTTCTGTTATTGCAATTATCTGCCGTGTTTTTCTAATTCAATCTGCTTCAGACATAAAATCAGAAACTAATTCTAAGTTTATACGATGGAAGAAAGAGCAACATCAGATAAATTAAGATTTTTAAAAAGAGAATCAAAAAAAGATGAAGGACGCAAGAGCAACATGAGATACATAAAGATTTTAAAGAAGAAAATGAAAAAGAAGACTAAAATACAAGGAAGTGCAGACGCTATAGGTAACTGAGGAGAAAGTGCAAATAATTTGCCAGAGCTGGGTAGTGTGGCCGAGCGGTCTAAGGCGCTGGATTAAGGCTCCAGTCTCTAAGGAGGCGTGGGTTCAAATCCCACCACTGCCATCTTTATTGAGCTTGTTTGCTCAAACTATCACATGTTCTGCTTTATTTCAGGGTTTTTACTTTCATGTTGCCCATGCAAGGGAGAAAAGAAGCAATGTTGTGTGTCACGGATGGGGTTCCAACTCAATAGTGTAGTCCATCGCCTTAACCAACCAGCCACCAAGTCCTGTGCTCCCGCGGTGGCAGTTGCACCTCCTACCGGTGGTTGTTCACATCAAATCCTTGATTGGAAAAAAGGAAAGTTGTGATGGTCTGTGCTACGACCAAGCAGTCCATTTTAACAGTGGGTACTGTGGCCGAGCTGTCCAGAGAACTGGATTTAAGAACCCAGTCTTTCGGTTCAAAGTCCACCGCTGCAACTTTTTCTCAACAGAAAACTGTAATGTAATTTCAAACAAGGCCACCAAGGACACCGGACAAATAAAGGGAATCCAGCCTTTACCCTAATTCCCACGTCTGTTATTGCAATTATCTGCCGTGTTTTTCTAATTCAATCTGCTTCAGACATAAAAGCAGAAACTAATTCTAAGTTTATACGATGGAAGAAAGAGCAACATCAGATAAATTAAGATTTTTAAAAAGAGAATCAAAAAAGATGAAGGACGCAAGAGCAACATGAGATACATAAAGATTTTAAAGAAGAAAATGAAAAAGAAGACTAAAATACAAGGAAGTGCAGACGCTCTAGGTAACTGATGAGAAAGTGTGAAAATTTGCCAGAGCTGGGTAGTGTGGCCGAGCGGTCTAAGGCGCTGGATTAAGGCTCCAGTCTCTAAGGAGGCGTGGGTTCAAATCCCACCACTGCCATCTTTATTGAGTTTGTTTGCGCAAGCTATCACATGTTCTGCTTTATTTCAGCGTTTTACTTTCATGTAGGGCAATGCAAGGGAGAAAATAAGCAATGTTGTGTGTCACGGATGGGGTTCCAACTCAATAGTGTAGTCCATCGCCTTAACCAACCAGCCACCAAGTCCTGTGCCCCCGCGGTGTCATTTGCACCTCCTACCGGTGGTTGTTCATGTCAAATCCTTGATTGGAAAAAAGGAAAGTTGTGATGGTCTGTGCGACGACCAAGCAGTCCATTTTAACAGTGGGTACTGTGGCCGAGCTGTCCAGAGAACTGGATTTAAGGACCCAGTCTTCCGAGGTGTTGGTTCAAAGTCCACCGCTGCAACTTTTTCTCAACAGAAAACTGTAATGTAATTTCAAACAAGGCCACCAAGGACACCGGACAAATAAAGGGAATCCAGCCTTTACCCTAATTCCCACTTCTGTTATTGCAATTATCTGCCGTGTTTTTCTAATTCAATCTTGCATAAAATCAGAAACTAATTCTAAGTTTATACGATGGAAGAAAGAGCAACATCAGATAAATTAAGATTTTTAAAAAGAGAATCAAAAAAAGATGAAGGACGCAAGAGCAACATGAGATACATAAAGATTTTAAAGAAGAAAATGAAAAAGAAGACTAAAATACAAGGAAGTGCAGACGCTCTAGGTAACTGAGGAGAAAGTGCAAATAATTTGCCAGAGCTGGGTAGTGTGGCCGAGCGGTCTAAGGCGCTGGATTAAGGCTCCAGTCTCTAAGGAGGCGTGGGTTCGAATCCCACCACTGCCATCTTTATTGAGCTTGTTTGCTCAAACTATCACATGTTCTGCTTTATTTCAGGGTTTTTACTTTCATGTTGCCCATGCAAGGGAGAAAAGAAGCAATGTTGTGTGTCTCGGATGGGGTTCCAACTCAATAGTGTAGTCCATCGCCTTAACCAACCAGCCACCAAGTCCTGTGCTCCCGCGGTGGCAGTTGCACCTCCTACCGGTGGTTGTTCACATCAAATCCTTGATTGGAAAAAAGGAAAGTTGTGATGGTCTGTGCAACGACCAAGCAGTCCATTTTAACAGTGGGTACTGTGGCCGAGCTGTCCAGAGAACTGGATTTAAGAACCCAGTCTTTCGGTTCAAAGTCCACCGCTGCAACTTTTTCTCAACAGAAAACTGTAATGTAATTTCAAACAAGGCCACCAAGGACACCGGACAAATAAAGGGAATCCAGCCTTTACCCTAATTCCCACTTCTGTTATTGCAATTATCTGCCGTGTTTTTCTAATTCAATCTGCTTCAGACATAAAATCAGAAACTAATTCTAAGTTTATACGATGGAAGAAAGAGCAACATCAGATAAATTAAGATTTTTAAAAAGAGAATCAAAAAAAGATGAAGGACGCAAGAGCAACATGAGATACATAAAGATTTTAAAGAAGAAAATGAAAAAGAAGACTAAAATACAAGGAAGTGCAGACGCTCTAGGTAACTGAGGAGAAAGTGCAAATAATTTGCCAGAGCTGGGTAGTGTGGCCGAGCGGTCTAAGGCGCTGGATTAAGGCTCCAGTCTCTAAGGAGGCGTGGGTTCAAATCCCACCACTGCCATCTTTATTGAGTTTGTTTGCGCAAGCTATCACATGTTCTGCTTTATTTCAGGGTTTTTACTTTCATGTTGCCCATGCAAGGGAGAAAAGAAGCAATGTTGTGTGTCACGGATGGGGTTCCAACTCAATAGTGTAGTCCATCGCCTTAACCAACCAGCCACCAAGTCCTGTGCCCCGCGGTGGCAGTTGCACCTCCTACCGGTGGTTGTTCACATCAAATCCTTGATTGGAAAAAAGGAAAGTTGTGATGGTCTGTGCGACGACCAAGCAGTCCATTTTAACAGTGGGTACTGTGGCCGAGCTGTCCAGAGAACTGGATTTAAGGACCCAGTCTTTGTTGGTTCAAAGTCCACCGCTGCAACTTTTTCTCAACAGAAAACTGTAATGTAATTTCAAACAAGGCCACCAAGGACACCGGACAAATAAAGGGAATCCAGCCTTTACCCTAATTCCCACTTCTGTTATTGCAATTATCTGCCGTGTTTTTCTAATTCAATCTGCTTCAGACATAAAATCAGAAACTAATTCTAAGTTTATACGATGGAAGAAAGAGCAACATCAGATAAATTAAGATTTTTAAAAAGAGAATCAAAAAAAGATGAAGGACGCAAGAGCAACATGAGATACATAAAGATTTTAAAGAAGAAAATGAAAAAGAAGACTAAAATACAAGGAAGTGCAGACGCTCTAGGTAACTGAGGAGAAAGTGCAAAAATTTGCCAGAGCTGGGTAGTGTGGCCGAGCGGTCTAAGGCGCTGGATTAAGGCTCCAGTCTCTAAGGAGGCGTGGGTTCAAATCCCACCACTGCCATCTTTATTGAGCTTGTTTGCTCAAACTATCACATGTTCTGCTTTATTTCAGGGTTTTTACTTTCATGTTGCCCATGCAAGGGAGAAAAGAAGCAATGTTGTGTGTCACGGATGGGGTTCCAACTCAATAGTGTAGTCCATCGCCTTAACCAACCAGCCACCAAGTCCTGTGCTCCCGCGGTGGCAGTTGCACCTTCTACCGGTGGTTGTTCACGTCAAATCATTGATTGGAAAAAAGGAAAGTTGTGATGGTCTGTGCTACGACCAAGCAGTCCATTTTAACAGTGGGTACTGTGGCCGAGCTGTACAGAGAACTGGATTTAAGAACCCAGTCTTTCGGTTCAAAGTCCACCGCTGCAAGTTTTTCTCAACAGAAAACTGTAATGTAATTTCAAACAAGGCCACCAAGGGCACCGGACAAATAAAGGGAATCCAGCCTTTACCCTAAATCCCGAGTCTGTTATTGCAATTATCTGCCATGTTTTTCAAATTCAATCTGCTTCAGACAGAAAAGCAGAAACTAATTCTAAGTTTATACGATGGAAGAAAGAGCAACATCAGATAAATTAAGATTTTTAAAAAGAGAATCAAAAAAAGATGAAGGACGCAAGAGCAACGTGAGATAGATAAAGATTTTAAAGAAGAAAATGAAAAAGAAGACTAAAATACAAGGAAGTGCAGACGCTCTAGGTAACTGAGGAGAAAGTGCACATAATTTGCCAGAGCTGGGTAGTGTGGCCGAGCGGTCTAAGGCGCTGGATTAAGGCTCCAGTCTCTAAGGAGGCGTGGGTTCAAATCCCACCACTGCCATCTTTATTGAGCTTGTTTGCGCAAACTATCACATGTTCTGCTTTATTTCAGGGTTTTTACTTTCATGTTGCCCATGCAAGGGAGAAAAGAAGCAATGTTTTGTGTCACGGATGGGGTTCCAACTCAATAGAGCTTGTTTGCGCAAACAATCACATGTTCTGCTTTATTTCAGGGTTTTTACTTTCATGTTGCCCATGCAAGGGAGAAAAGAAGCAATGTTTTGTGTCACGGATGGGGTTCCAACTCAATAGAGCTTGTTTGCGCAAGCGATCACATGTTCTGCTTTATTTCAGGTTTTTTACTTTCATGTCGCCCATGCAAAGGAAAAAAGAAGCAATGTTGTGTGTCTCGGATGGGGTTCCAACTCAATAGTGTAGTCCATCGCCTTAAACAACCAGCCACCAAGTTCTGTGCTCACGCGGTGGCAGTTGCACCTCCTACCGGTGGTTGTTCATGTCAAATCCTTGATAGGAAAAAAGGAAAGTTGTGATGGTCTGTGCGACGACCAAGCAGTCCATTTTAACAGTGGGTACTGTGGCCGAGCTGTCCAGAGAACTGGATTTAAGGACCCAGTCTTTCGGAGGTTTGGGTTCAAAGTCCACCGCTGCATGTTTTTCTCAACAGAAAACTGTCATGTAATTTCAAACAAGGCCACCAAGGACACCGGACAAATAAAGGGAATCCAGCCTTTACCCTAATTCCCAGGTCTGTTATTGCAATTATCTGCCGTGTTTTTCTAATTCAATCTGCTTCAGACATAAAAACTGAAACTAATTCTAAGTTTATACGATGGAAGAAAGAGCAACATCAGATAACTTAAGATTTTTAAAAAGAGAATCAAAAAAAGATGAAGGACGCAAGAGCAACATGAGATACATAAAGATTTTAAAGAAGAAAATGAAAAAGAAGACTAAAATACAAGGAAGTGCAGACGCTCTAGGTAACTGAGGAGAAAGTGCAAATAATTTGCCAGAGCTGGGTAGTGTGGCCAAGTGGTCTAAGGCGCTGGATTAAGGCTCCAGTCTCTAAGGAGGCGTGGGTTCAAATCCCACCACTGCCATCTTTATTGAGCTTGTTTGCGCAAGCGATCACATGTTCTGCTTTATTTCAGGTTTTTTACTTTCATGTCAAATCAAATCAAATCAAATCAAATTTATTTATATAGCCCTTCGTACGTCAGCTGATATCTCAAAGTGCTGTACAGAAACCCAGCCTAAAACCCCAAACAGCAAACAATGCAGGTGTAAAAGCACGGTGGCTAGGAAAAACTCCCTAGAAAGGCCAAAACCTAGGAAGAAACCTAGAGAGGAACCGGGCTATGTGGGGTGGCCAGTCCTCTTCTGGCTGTGCCGGGTAGAGATTATAACAGAACATGACCAAGATGTTCAAATGTTCATAAATGACCAGCATGGTCAAATAATAATAAGGCAGAACAGTTGAAACTGGAGCAGCAGCACAGTCAGGTGGACTGGGGACAGCAAGGAGCCATCATGTCAGGTAGTCCTGGGGCACGGTCCTAGGGCTCAGGTCCTCCGAGAGAGAGAAAGAAAGAGAGAATTAGAGAGAGCATATGTGGGGTGGCCAGTCCTCTTCCGGCTGTGCCGGGTGGAGATTATAACAGAACGTGGCCAAGATGTTCAAATGTTCATAAATGACCAGCATGGTTGAATAATAGTAAGGCAGAACAGTTGAAACTGGAGCAGGAGCATGGCCAGGTGGACTGGGGACAGCAAGGAGTCCTCATGTCAGGTAGTCCTGGGACATGGTCCTAGGGCCCAGGCCAGTTGAAACTGGAGCAGCAGCATGGCCAGGTGGACTGGGGACAGCAAGGAGTCATCATGTCAGGTAGTCCTGGGGCATGGTTCTAGGGCTCAGGTCCTCCGAGAGAGAGAAAGAAAGAGAGAAGGAGAGAATTAGAGAACGCACACTTAGATTTACACAGGACACCGAATAGGACAGGAGAAGTACTCCAGATAAACAAACTGACCCTAGCCCCCCGACACAAACTACTGCAGCATAAATACTGGAGGCTGAGACAGGAGGGGTCAGGAGACACTGTGGCCCCATCCGAGGACACCCCGGACAGGGCCAAACAGGAAGGATATAACCCCACCCACTTTGCCAAAGCACAGCCCCCACACCACTAGAGGGAAATCTTCAACCACCAACTTACCATCCTGAGACAAGGCCGAGTATAGCCCACAAAGATCTCCGACACGGTACAACCCAAGGGGGGGGGGAACCCAGACAGGCCGACCACAACAGTGAATCAACCCACCCAGGTGACGCACCCCCCCAGGGACGGCACGAGAGAGCCCCAGCAAGCCAGTGACTCAGCCCCGTAACAGGGTTAGAGGCAAAGAATCCCAGTGGAAAAAGGGGAACCGGCCAGGCAGAGACAGCAAGGGCGGTTCGTTGCTCCAGAGCCTTTCCGTTCACCTTCCCACTCCTGGGCCAGACTACACTCAATCATATGACCCACTGAAGAGATGAGTCTTCAGTAAAGACTTAAAGGTTGAGACCGAGTTTGCGTCTCTGACATGGGTAGGCAGACCGTTCCATAAAAATGGAGCTCTATAGGAGAAAGCCCTGCCTCCAGCTGTTTGCTTAGAAATTCTAGGGACAATTAGGAGGCCTGCGTCTTGTGACCGTAGCGTACGTATAGGTATGTACGGCAGGACCAAATCAGAGAGGTAGGTAGGAGCAAGCCCATGTAATGCTTTGTAGGTTAGCAGTAAAACCTTGAAATCAGCCCTTGCTTTGACAGGAAGCCAGTGTAGAGAGGCTAGCACTGGAGTAATATGATCAAATTTTTTGGTTCTAGTCAGGATTCTAGCAGCCGTATTTAGCACTAACTGAAGTTTATTTAGTGCTTTATCCGGGTAGCCGGAAAATAGAGCATTGCAGTAGTCTAACCTAGAAGTGACAAAAGCATGGATTAATTTTTCTGCATCATTTTTGGACAGAAAGTTTCTGATTTTTGCAATGTTACGTAGATGGAAAAAAGCTGTCCTCGAAATGGTCTTGATGTGTTCTTCAAAAGAGAGATCAGGGTCCAGAGTAACGCCGAGGTCCTTCACAGTTTTATTTGAGACGACTGTACAACCATTAAGATTAATTGTCAGATTCAACAGAAGATCTCTTTGTTTCTTGGGACCTAGAACAAGCATCTCTGTTTTGTCCGAGTTTAATAGTAGAAAGTTTGCAGCCATCCACTTCCTTATGTCTGAAACACATGCTTCTAGTGAGGGCAATTTTGGTGCTTCACCATGTTTCATTGAAATGTACAGCTGTGTGTCATCCGCATAGCAGTGAAAGTTTACATTATGTTTTCGAATAACATCCCCAAGAGGTAAAATATATAGTGAAAACAATAGTGGTCCTAAAACAGAACCTTGAGGAACACCGAAATGTACAGTTGATTTGTCAGAGGACAAACCATTCACAGAGACAAACTGATATCTTTCCGACAGATAAGACCTAAACCAGGCCAGAACATGTCCGTGTAGACCAATTTGGGTTTTCAATCTCTCCAAAAGAATGTGGTGATCGATGGTATCAAAAGCAGCACTAAGGTCTAGGAGCACGAGGACAGATGCAGAGCCTCGGTCCGATGCCATCAAAATGTCATTTACCACCTTCACAAGTGCCGTCTCAGTGCTATGATGGGGTCTAAAACCAGACTGAAGCATTTCGTATACATTGTTTGTCTTCAGGAAGGCAGTGAGTTGCTGCGCAACAGCCTTCTCTAAAATCTTTGAGAGGAATGGAAGATTCGATATAGGCCGATAGTTTTTTATATTTTCTGGGTCAAGGTTTGGCTTTTTCAAGAGAGGCTTTATTACTGCCACTTTTAGTGAGTTTGGTACACATCCAGTGGATAGTGGATGTCGCCCATGCAAAGGAAAAAAGAAGCAATGTTGTGTGTCTCGGATGGGGTTCCAACTCAATAGTGTAGTCCATCGCCTTAAACAACCAGCCACCAAGTTCTGTGCTCACGCGGTGGCAGTTGCACCTCCTACCGGTGGTTGTTCATGTCAAATCCTTGATAGGAAAAAAGGAAAGTTGTGATGGTCTGTGCGACGACCAAGCAGTCCATTTTAACAGTGGGTACTGTGGCCGAGCTGTTCAGAGAACTGGATTTAAGGACCCAGTCTTTCGGTTCAAAGTCCACCGCTGCAACTTTTTCTCAACAGAAAACTGTAATGTAATTTCAAACAAGGCCACCAAGAACACCGGACAAATAAAGGGAATCCAGCCTTTACCCTAATTCCCACGTCTGTTATTGCAATTATCTGCCGTGTTTTTCAAATTCAATCTGCTTCAGACATAAAAGCAGAGACTAATTCTAAGTTTATACGATAAGGACGCAAGAGCAACATGAGATACATAAAGATTTTAAAGAAGAAAATGAAAAAGAAGACTAAAATACAAGGAAGTGCAGACGCTCTAGGTAACTGACGAGAAAGTGCAAATAATTTGCCAGAGCTGGGTAGTGTGGCCGAGCGGTCTAAGGCGCTGGATTAAGGCTCCAGTCTCTAAGGAGGCGTGGGTTCAAATCCCACCACTGCCATCTTTATTGAGCTTGTTTGCGCAAGCTATCACATGTTCTTTTTTATTTCAGGGTTTTTACTTTCATGTCGCCCATGCAAGGGAGAAAATAAGCAATGTTGTGTGTCACGGATGGGGTTCCAACTCAATAGTGTAGTCCATCGCCTTAACCAACCAGCCACCAAGTCCTGTGCTCCCGCGGTGGCAGTTGCACCTCCTACCGGTGGTTGTTCACATCAAATCCTTTATTGGAAAAAAGGAAAGTTGTGATTGTCTGTGCGACGACCAAGCAGTCCATTTTAACAGTGGGTACTGTGGCCGAGCTGTCCAGAGAACTGGATTTAAGGACCCAGTCTTTCGGAGGTGTGGGTTCAAAGTCCAACGCTGCAAGTTTTTCTCAACAGAAAACTGTAATGTAATTTCAAACAAGGCCACCAAGGGCACCGGACAAATAAAGGGAATCCAGCCTTTACCCTAAATCCCGAGTCTGTTATTGCAATTATCTGCCATATTTTTCTAATTCAATCTGCTTCAGACAGAAAAGCAGAAACTAATTCTAAGTTTATACGATGGAAGAAAGAGCAACATCAGAAAAATTAAGATTTTTAAAAAGAGAATAAAAAAAAGATGAAGGACGCAAGAGCAACGTGAGATAGATAAAGATTTTAAAGAATATAATGAAAAAGAAGACTAAAATACAAGGAAGTGCAGACGCTCTAGGTAACTGACGAGAAAGTGTGAATAGTTTGCCAGAGCTGGGTAGTGTGGCCGAGCGGTCTAAGGCGCTGGATTAAGGCTCCAGTCTCTAAGGAGGCATGGGTTCAAATCCCACCACTGCCATCTTTATTGAGCTTGTTTGCGCAAGCTATCACATGTTCTGCTTTATTTCAGGGTTTTTACTTTCATGTCGCCCATGCAAGGGAGAAAAGAAGCAATGTTGTGTGTCACGGATGGGGTTCCAACTCAATAGTGTAGTCCATCGCCTTAACCAACCAGCCACCAAGTCCTGTGCTCCCGCGGTGGCAGTTGCACCTCCTACCGGTGGTTGTTCACATCAAATCCTTTATTGGAAAAAAGGAAAGTTGTGATTGTCTGTGCGACGACCAAGCAGTCCATTTTAACAGTGGGTACTGTGGCCGAGCTGTCCAGAGAACTGGATTTAAGGACCCAGTCTTTCGGTTCAAAGTCCACCGCTGCAACTTTTTCTCAACAGAAAACTGTAATGTAATTTCAAACAAGGCCACCAAGAACACCGGACAAATAAAGGGAATCCAGCCTTTACTCTAATTCCCACGTCTGTTATTGCAATTATCTGCCGTGTTTTTCAAATTCAATCTGCTTCAGACAGAAAAGCAGAAACTAATTCTAAGTTTATACGATGGAAGAAAGAGCAACATCAGATAAATTAAGATTTTTAAAAAGAGAATCAAAAAAAGATGAAGGACGCAAGAGCAACGTGAGATAGATAAAGATTTTAAAGAAGAAAATGAAAAAGAAGACTAAAATACAAGGAAGTGCAGACGCTCTAGGTAACTGAGGAGAAAGTGCACATAATTTGCCAGAGCTGGGTAGTGTGGCCGAGCGGTCTAAGGCGCTGGATTAAGGCTCCAGTCTCTAAGGAGGCGTGGGTTCAAATCCCACCACTGCCATCTTTATTGAGCTTGTTTGCGCAAACTATCACATGTTCTGCTTTATTTCAGGGTTTTTACTTTCATGTTGCCCATGCAAGGGAGAAAAGAAGCAATGTTTTGTGTCACGGATGGGGTTCCAACTCAATAGAGCTTGTTTGCGCAAACTATCACATGTTCTGCTTTATTTCAGGGTTTTTACTTTCATGTTGCCCATGCAAGGGAGAAAAGAAGCAATGTTTTGTGTCACGGATGGGGTTCCAACTCAATAGAGCATGCAAGCGATCACATGTTCTGCTTTATTTCAGGTTTTTTACTTTCATGTCGCCCATGCAAAGGAAAAAAGAAGCAATGTTGTGTGTCTCGGATGGGGTTCCAACTCAATAGTGTAGTCCATTGCCTTAACCAACCAGCCACCAAGTCCTGTGCCCCTGCGGTGGCAGTTGCACCTCCTACCGGTGGTTGTTCATGTCAAATCCTTGATAGGAAAAAAGGAAAGTTGTGATGGTCTGTGCGACGACCAAGCAGTCCATTTTAACAGTGGGTACTGTGGCCGAGCTGTCCAGAGAACTGGATTTAAGGACCCAGTCTTTCGGAGGTTTGGGTTCAAAGTCCACCGCTGCAAGTTTTCTCAACAGAAAACTGTAATGTAATTTCAAACAAGGCCACCAAGGACACCGGACAAATAAAGGGAATCCAGCCTTTACCCTAAATTCCCAGTCTGTTATTGCAATTATCTGCCATGTTTTTCTAATTCAATCTGCTTCAGACATAAAAGCAGAAACTAATTCTAAGTTTATACGATGGAAGAAAGAGCAACATCAGATAAATTAAGATTTTTAAAAAGAGAATCAAAAAAAGATGAAGGACGCAAGAGCAACATGAGATAGATAAAGATTTTAAAGAAGAAAATGAAAAAGAAGACTAAAATACAAGGAAGTGCAGACGCTCTAGGTAACTGACGAGAAAGTGTGAATAGTTTGCCAGAGCTGGGTAGTGTGGCCGAGCGGTCTAAGGCGCTGGATTAAGGCTCCAGTCTCTAAGGAGGCGTGGGTTCAAATCCCACCACTGCCATCTTTATTGAGCTTGTTTGCGCAAGCTATCACATGTTCTGCTTTATTTCAGGGTTTTTACTTTCATGTCGCCCATGCAAGGGAGAAAATAAGCAATGTTGTGTGTCACGGATGGGGTTCCAACTCAATAGTGTAGTCCATCGCCTTAACCAACCAGCCACCAAGTCCTGTGCTCCCGCGGTGGCAGTTGCACCTCCTACCGGTGGTTGTTCACATCAAATCCTTGATTGGAAAAAAGGAAAGTTGTGATTGTCTGTGCGACGACCAAGCAGTCCATTTTAACAGTGGGTACTGTGGCCGAGCTGTCCAGAGAACTGGATTTAAGGACCCAGTCTTTCGGTTCAAAGTCCACCGCTGCAACTTTTTCTCAACAGAAAACTGTAATGTAATTTCAAACAAGGCCACCAAGAACACCGGACAAATAAAGGGAATCCAGCCTTTACCCTAATTCCCACGTCTGTTATTGCAATTATCTGCCGTGTTTTTCAAATTCAATCTGCTTCAGACAGAAAAGCAGAAACTAATTCTAAGTTTATACGATGGAAGAAAGAGCAACATCAGATAAATTAAGATTTTTAAAAAGAGAATCAAAAAAAGATGAAGGACGCAAGAGCAACGTGAGATAGATAAAGATTTTAAAGAAGAAAATGAAAAAGAAGACTAAAATACAAGGAAGTGCAGACGCTCTAGGTAACTGAGGAGAAAGTGCACATAATTTGCCAGAGCTGGGTAGTGTGGCCGAGCGGTCTAAGGCGCTGGATTAAGGCTCCAGTCTCTAAGGAGGCGTGGGTTCAAATCCCACCACTGCCATCTTTATTGAGCTTGTTTGCGCAAACTATCACATGTTCTGCTTTATTTCAGGGTTTTTACTTTCATGTTGCCCATGCAAGGGAGAAAAGAAGCAATGTTTTGTGTCACGGATGGGGTTCCAACTCAATAGAGCTTGTTTGCGCAAACTATCACATGTTCTGCTTTATTTCAGGGTTTTTACTTTCATGTTGCCCATGCAAGGGAGAAAAGAAGCAATGTTTTGTGTCACGGATGGGGTTCCAACTCAATAGAGCTTGTTTGCGCAAGCGATCACATGTTCTGCTTTATTTCAGGTTTTTTACTTTCATGTCGCCCATGCAAAGGAAAAAAGAAGCAATGTTGTGTGTCTCGGATGGGGTTCCAACTCAATAGTGTAGTCCATTGCCTTAACCAACCAGCCACCAAGTCCTGTGCTCCGCGGTGGCAGTTGCACCTCCTACCGGTGGTTGTTCATGTCAAATCCTTGATAGGAAAAAAGGAAAGTTGTGATGGTCTGTGCGACGACCAAGCAGTCCATTTTAACAGTGGGTACTGTGGCCGAGCTGTCCAGAGAACTGGATTTAAGGACCCAGTCTTTCGGAGGTGTGGGTTCAAAGTCCAACGCTACAAGTTTTTCTCAACAGAAAACTGTAATGTAATTTCAAACAAGGCCACCAAGGGCACCGGACAAATAAAGGGAATCCAGCCTTTACCCTAAATCCCGAGTCTGTTATTGCAATTATCTGCCATATTTTTCTAATTCAATCTGCTTCAGACAGAAAAGCAGAAACTAATTCTAAGTTTATACGATGGAAGAAAGAGCAACATCAGATAACTTAAGATTTTTAAAAAGAGAATCAAAAAAAGATGAAGGACGCAAGATCAACATGAGATACATAAAGATTTTAAAGAAGAAAATGAAAAAGAAGACTAAAATACAAGGAAGTGCAGACGCTCTAGGTAACTGACGAGAAAGTGTGAATAGTTTGCCAGAGCTGGGTAGTGTGGCCGAGCGGTCTAAGGCGCTGGATTAAGGCTCCAGTCTCTAAGGAGGCGTGGGTTCAAATCCCACCACTGCCATCTTTATTGAGCTTTTTTGCGCAAGCTATCACATGTTCTTTTTTATTTCAGGGTTTTTACTTTCATGTCGCCCATGCAAGGGAGAAAATAAGCAATGTTGTGTGTCACGGATGGGGTTCCAACTCAATAGTGTAGTCCATCGCCTTAACCAACCAGCCACCAAGTCCTGTGCTCCCGCGGTGGCAGTTGCACCTCCTACCGGTGGTTGTTCACATCAAATCCTTTATTGGAAAAAAGGAAAGTCGTGATTGTCTGTGCGACGACCAAGCAGTCCATTTTAACAGTGGGTACTGTGGCCGAGCTGTCCAGAGAACTGGATTTGAAATAGGGTGCAGGCCATGCAGCAGGCTATTAGCCAGCCTGCCAGCATAGTGGAGTCTGCCACTAGCATAGTTAGTGTAGTCAGCTTAGCTATCACCATTGAGACCGTGTCTGTGCCTCGACCTGGGTTGGGCAAAACTAAACATGGCGGTGTTCGCCTTAGCAATCTCACTAGGATAAAGACCACCTCCATTCCTGTCATTACTGAAAGAGATCATGATACCTCACATCTCAAAATAGGGCTACTTAATGTTAGATCCCTTACTTCAAAGGCAATTATAGTCAATGAACTAATCACTGATCATAATCTTGATGTGATTGGCCTGACTGAAACATGGCTTAAGCCTGATGAATTTACTGTGTTAAATGAGGCCTCACCTCCTGGCTACACTAGTGACCATATCCCCGTGCATCCCGCAAAGGCGGAGGTGTTGCTAACATTTACGATAGCAAATTTCAATTTACAAAAAAAAAAATGACGTTTTCTTCTTTTGAGCTTCTAGTCATGAAATCTATGCAGCCTACTCAATCACTTTTTATAGCTACTGTTTACAGGCCTCCTGGGCCATATACAGCGTTTCTCACTGAGTTCCCTGAATTCCTATCAGACCTTGTAGTCATTGCAGATAATATTCTAATCTTTGGTGACTTTAATATTCACATGGAAAAGTCCACAGACCCACTGCAAAAGGCTTTTGGAGCCATCATCGACTCAGTGGGTTTTGTCCAACATGTCTCTGGACCCACTCACTCTCACAGTCATACGCTGGACCTAGTTTTGTCCCATGGAATAAATGTTGTGGATCTTAATGTTTTTCCTCATAATCCTGGACTATCAGACCACCATTTTATTACGTTTGCAATTGCAACAAATAATCTGCTCAGACCCCAACCAAGGAACATCAAAAGTCGTGCTATAAATTCACAGACAACACAAAGATTCCTTGATGCCCTTCCAGACTCCCTCTGCCTACCCAAGGACGCCAGAGGACAAAAATCCGTTAACCACCTAACTGAGGATCTCAATTTAACCTTGCGCAATACCCTAGATGCAGTTGCACCCCTAAAAACTAAAAAAATGTCTCATAAGAAACTAGCTCCATGGTACACAGAAAATACCCGAGCTCTGAAGCAAGCTTCCAGAAAATTGGAACGGAAATGGCGCCACACCAAACTGGAAGTCTTCCGACTAGCTTGGAAGGATGGTACCGTGCAGTACCGAAGAGCCCTTACTGCTGCTCGATCGTCCTATTTTTCTAACTTAATTGAGGAAAATAAGAACAATCCGAAATTCCTTTTTGATACTGTGGCAAAGCTAACTAAAAGCAGCATTCCCCAAGAGAGGATGACTTGCACTTTAGCAGTGATAAATTCATGAACTTCTTTGAGGAAAAGATTATGATTATTAGAAAGCAAATTACGGACTCCTCTTTAAACCTGCGTATTCCTCCAAACCTCAGTTGTCCTGAGTCTGCACAACTCTGCCAGGACCTAGGATCAAGAGAGACGCTCAAGTGTTTTAGTACTATATCTCTTGACACAATGATGAAAATAATCATGGCCTCTAAACCTTCAAGCTGTATACTGGACCCTATTCCAACTAAACTACTGAAAGAGCTGCTTCCTGTGCTTGGCCCTCCTATGTTGAACATAATAAACGGCTCTCTATCCACTGGATGTGTACCAAACTCACTAAAAGTGGCAGTAATAAAGCCTCTCTTGAAAAAGCCAAACCTTGACCCAGAAAATATAAAAAACTATCGGCCTATATCGAATCTTCCATTCCTCTCAAAGATTTTAGAGAAGGCTGTTGCGCAGCAACTCACTGCCTTCCTGAAGACAAACAATGTATACGAAATGCTTCAGTCTGGTTTTAGACCCCATCATAGCACTGAGACGGCACTTGTGAAGGTGGTAAATGACATTTTGATGGCATCGGACCGAGGCTCTGCATCTGTCCTCGTGCTCCTAGACCTTAGTGCTGCTTTTGATACCATCGATCACCACATTCTTTTGGAGAGATTGGAAACCCAAATTGGTCTACACGGACATGTTCTGGCCTGGTTTAGGTCTTATCTGTCGGAAAGATATCAGTTTGTCTCTGTGAATGGTTTGTCCTCTGACAAATCAACTGTACATTTCGGTGTTCCTCAAGGTTCTGTTTTAGGACCACTATTGTTTTCACTATATATTTTACCTCTTGGGGATGTTATTCGAAAACATAATGTAAACTTTCACTGCTATGCGGATGACACACAGCTGTACATTTCAATGAAACATGGTGAAGCACCAAAATTGCCCTCGCTAGAAGCATGTGTTTCAGACATAAGGAAGTGGATGGCTGCAAACTTTCTACTATTAAACTCGGACAAAACAGAGATGCTTGTTCTAGGTCCCAAGAAACAAAGAGATCTTCTGTTGAATCTGACAATTAATCTTAATGGTTGTACAGTCGTCTCAAATAAAACTGTGAAGGACCTCGGCGTTACTCTGGACCCTGATCTCTCTTTTGAAGAACATATCAAGACCATTTCGAGGACAGCTTTTTTCCATCTACGTAACATTGCAAAAATCAGAAACTTTCTGTCCAAAAATGATGCAGAAAAATTAATCCATGCTTTTGTCACTTCTAGGTTAGACTACTGCAATGCTCTATTTTCCGGCTACCCGGATAAAGCACTAAATAAACTTCAGTTAGTGCTAAATACGGCTGCTAGAATCCTGACTAGAACCAAAAAATTTGATCATATTACTCCAGTGCTAGCCTCTACACTGGCTTCCTGTCAAAGCAAGGGCTGATTTCAAGGTTTTACTGCTAACCTACAAAGCATTACATGGGCTTGCTCCTACCTACCTCTCTGATTTGGTCCTGCCGTACATACCTATACGTACGCTACGGTCACAAGACGCAGGCCTCCTAATTGTCCCTAGAATTTCTAAGCAAACAGCTGGAGGCAGGGCTTTCTCCTATAGAGCTCCATTTTTATGGAACGGTCTGCCTACCCATGTCAGAGACGCAAACCTCGGTCTCAACCTTTAAGTCTTTACTGAAGACTCATCTCTTCAGTGGGTCATATGATTGAGTGTAGTCTGGCCCAGGAGTGGGAAGGTGAACGGAAAGGCTCTGGAGCAACGAACCGCCCTTGCTGTCTCTGCCTGGCCGGTTCCCCTTTTTCCACTGGGATTCTCTGCCTCTAACCCTGTTACGGGGCTGGAGTCACTGGCTTGCTAGGGCTCCTCTCGTGCCGTCCCTGGGGGGGATCGTCACCTGGGTGGGTTGATTCACTGTTGGTCGGCCTGTCTGGGTTCCCCCACCCCTTGGGTTGTACCGTGTCGGAGATCTTTGTGGGCTATACTCGGCCTTGTCTCAGGATGGTAAGTTGGTGGTTGAAGATTTCCCTCTAGTGGTGTGGGGGCTGTGCTTTGGCAAAGTGGGTGGGGTTATATCCTTCCTGTTTGGCCCTGTCCGGGGTGTCCTCGGATGGGGCCACAGTGTCTCCTGACCCCTCCTGTCTCAGCCTCCAGTATTTATGCTGCAGTAGTTTATGTGTCGGGGGCTAGGGTCAGTTTGTTTATCTGGAGTACTTCTCCTGTCCTATTCGGTGTCCTGTGTAAATCTAAGTGTGCGTTCTCTAATTCTCTCCTTCTCTCTTTCTTTCTCTCTCTCGGAGGACCTGAGCCCTAGAACCATGCCCCAGGACTACCTGACATGATGACTCCTTGCTGTCCCCAGTCCACCTGGCCATGCTGCTGCTCCAGTTTCAACTGGCCTGGGCCCTAGGACCATGTCCCAGGACTACCTGACATGAGGACTCCTTGCTGTCCCCAGTCCACCTGGCCATGCTCCTGCTCCAGTTTCAACTGTTCTGCCTTACTATTATTCAACCATGCTGGTCATTTATGAACATTTGAACATCTTGGCCACGTTCTGTTATAATCTCCACCCGGCACAGCCAGAAGAGGACTGGCCACCCCACATATGCTCTCTCTAATTCTCTCTTTCTTTCTCTCTCTCGGAGGACCTGAGCCCTAGGACCGTGCCCCAGGACTACCTGACATGATGGCTCCTTGCTGTCCCCAGTCCACCTGACTGTGCTGCTGCTCCAGTTTCAACTGTTCTGCCTTATTATTATTTGACCATGCTGGTCATTTATGAACATTTGAACATCTTGGTCATGTTCTGTTATAATCTCTACCCGGCACAGCCAGAAGAGGACTGGCCACCCCACATAGCCCGGTTCCTCTCTAGGTTTCTTCCTAGGTTTTGGCCTTTCTAGGGAGTTTTTCCTAGCCACCGTGCTTTTACACCTGCATTGTTTGCTGTTTGGGGTTTTAGGCTGGGTTTCTGTACAGCACTTTGAGATATCAGCTGATGTACGAAGGGCTATATAAATAAATTTGATTTGATTTGATTTCTCAATCAGTGACAACTAACTACACTGACACTGGCCTCTGATTGA
>NW_025746052.1:0-2500 GCF_021184085.1 Oncorhynchus gorbuscha
ACCCACTCGCTCCAACCGGTTCCGGTTGGAGCGAGTGGTCGCATCTGCACGTCGCTCCAACGGGTAGTATAACTTTTTCATTATATCACAACGGTTTGATTTGTCTTATCTTAGCAATTTCTTCTCAGCTAGCTACATAGCCGTCTTTGTATCAAAGATAATTGCGTAATTATCGTATTTCGCCGTCCTAACGCAGTCTTCACTAGCCAGCTAGCTAACGTCCACTGATTAGCTGCACTGGAGAAACTGTTACACTCAACTGAACGACTTGATTAGTTTAGTGTTAGCTAGCTACATAGCTGTCTTTGCTGTCTTCGTATCATCGTATCATCGTATCCAAGATAATTGTGTTGTTTAGGTTTAGAGTGTGTAGTCTTAGAGTGATTATCTTAATTTACCGAGGTTAGCTAGCCAGCTATTTGTCGTCCTTAACGTAGGTGACTCTGCTAGCTAGCCAACAGCTAGCCAACGCTAGCCAACGTCTTCTGTATAGAACTCAACTACCCGGTCGCATTCACAGGTTGTATCACATTTTCACTTCATTTTCATTACAGTACAACGGTTTGATTTGTTTGATCGTAGCTAGCTACTTAGCTAGCTACATAGCCGTCTTTGTATCAAAGATAATTGTGTAGTCTAGAGCGATTTTCTAGGTTCGCTAGCCATCTAATGTCGTTCTTTTAACGCAACGTAACGTAAACAACACTGCTAGCTAGCCTGCTAGCCCCCGAATAGCAACACTGCAGAAACTATTACACTCAACGGAACGACTTGATTAGTGTAGTGTCAACAACGCAGCCACTGCCAGCTAGCCTACTTCAGCAGTACTGTATCATTTTAATCATTTTAGTCAATAAGATTCTTGCTACGTAGCTTAACTTTCTGAACATTCGAGACGTGTAGTCCACTTGTCATTCCAATCTCCTTGCATTAGCGTAGCCTCTTCTGTAGCCTGTCAACTATGTGTCGGTTTATCCCTGTTCTCTCCTCTCTGCACAGACCATACAAACGCTCCTCACCGCGTGGCCGCGGCCACCCTACTTTGGTGGTCCCAGCGCACGACCCACGTGGAGTTCCAGGTCTCCGGTAGCCTCTGGAACTGCCAATCTGCGGTCAACAAGGCAGAGTTCATCTCAGCCTATGCCTCCCTCCAGTCCTCGACTTCTTGGCCCTGACGGAAACATGGATCACCACAGACAACACTGCTACTCCTACTGCTCTCTCTTCGTCCGCCCACGTGTTCTCGCACACCCCGAGAGCGTCTGGTCAGCGGGGTGGTGGCACCGGGATCCTCATCTCTCCCAAGTGGTCATTCTCTCTTTCTCCCCTTACCCATCTGTCTATCGCCTCCTTTGAATTCCATGCTGTCACAGTTACTAGCCCTTTCAAGCTTAACATCCTTATCATTTATCGCCCTCCAGGTTCCCTCGGAGAGTTCATCAATGAGCTTGATGCCTTGATAAGCTCCTTTCCTGAGGACGGCTCACCTCTCACAGTTCTGGGCGACTTTAACCTCCCCACGTCTACCTTTGACTCTTTCCTCTCTGCCTCCTTCTTTCCACTCCTCTCCTCTTTTGACCTCACCCTCTCACCTTCCCCCCCTACTCACAAGGCAGGCAATACGCTCGACCTCATCTTTACTAGATGCTGTTCTTCCACTAACCTCATTGCAACTCCCCTCCAAGTCTCCGACCACTGCCTTGTACCCTTTTCCCTCTCGCTCTCATCCAACACCTCCCACACTGCCCCTACTCGGATGGTATCGCGCCGTCCCAACCTTCGCTCTCTCTCCCCCGCTACTCTCTCCTCTTCCATCCTATCATCTCTTCCCTCCGCTCAAACCTTCTCCCACCTATCTCCTGATTCTGCCTCCTCAACCCTCCTCTCCTCCCTCTCTGCATCCCTTGACTCTCTATGTCCCCTATCCTCCAGGCCGGCTCGGTCCTCCCTCCCGCCTCCGTGGCTCGATGACTCATTGCGAGCTCACAGAACAGGGCTCCGGGCAGCCGAGCGGAAATGGAGGAAAACTCGCCTCCCTGCGGACCTGGCATCCTTTCACTCCCTCCTCTCTACATTTTCCTCCTCTGTCTCTGCTGCTAAAGCCACTTTCTACCACGCTAAATTCCAAGCTGCTGCCTCTAACCCTAGGAAGCTCTTTGCCACCTTCTCCTCTCTCCTGAATCCTCCGCCCCCTCCCCCCTCCTCCCTCTCTGCAGATGACTTCGTCAACCATTTTGAAAAGAAGGTCGACGACATCCGATCCTCGTTTGCTAAGTCAAACGACACTGCTGGTTCTGCTCACACTGCCCTACCCTGTGCTCTGACCTCTTTCTCCCTCTCTCTCCAGATGAAATCTCGCGTCTTGTGACGGCCGGCCGCCCAACAACCTGCCCGCTTGACCCTATCCCCTCCTCTCTTCTCCAGACCATTTCCGGAGACCTTCTCCCTTACCTCACCTCGCTCATCAACTCATCCCTGACCGTTGGCTACGTCCCTTCCG